>NW_015386858.1:834983-840646 GCF_001527695.2 Protobothrops mucrosquamatus | reverse complement strand
AGGTCCTAAAGGTTCCCTTTTTTTTTGATTTAATAATGGTTGAAGGAGGTGGACTTATTGTTAATGTTTAAACAATTGAATGATAACTAAGTAATTGAAGTTGTAAACCTTATTAAGGGATCAAAATGATTTCTCATAGGTGCAGTTTGATGAAATGACAGAATTTACTTGTTAACTTTATGGAAGATGGGAATTTTTTTCTTTTTTTTTATCTTGCTGAAATGGTAAAGATTTTGGGTATCTGAAGAATTAATTAAATGAATAATTTTTATTAAAAGGAAGATTATTATAAATATAATAATGTTGTAATAATTGAAAACAATTGAATGATAATTAAGTAATTGAAGTTGTAAACCTTATTAAGGGTTCCAAATGATTTTTTATAGGTGTAGCTTCACGAAATGACAGAATTAACTTGTTAACTTTACGGAAGATGGGAATTTTTTTTCTTTTCTTTTTTTGTATAAGTAAGGGATGGTGTTAAACTATCTTGCTGAAATGGTAAAGATTTTGGGTATTTGAAGAACTAATTAAATGAATAATTTTTATTAACACGGAGGAGATGGATTGTTTAAGTTTAGAGTTTGGAGTTAGAGACATTAATATTTGTTTACTTGTATTTGAATATTAGCCTAGGTTTGGTTTGGGAAGTCCGGGGGGTGGGGGGATGGGATATAACATTGTGTAATATCTGTGATGTATTTCTTTTTTTTTATGATAAAAACAATAAAATTTTATATTGAAAAAAAAAAAAAAAAAGAAAGTTTATAACCTGCCTGCTCACAAAGGAGGACAGTGGAGCGATTAAAATTCAGCATCTTGAGAACAGCAACTTAAAACAATCTACTGCCTTAAATTGCCTTAAAAAAAACAACCCACTTCCAATTAAAACTATTGCAATGAGAAGGGTTTATAAATGCAGCAGGGTTGTGATCATCTTCTTGGAAGAGGTGTATGTGAAAGAGGACGGCATGTCTTCTTTAAGAACAAACCCTACTGTTAGAAACACAGAGCCAAAATCAAAACAGTCTGCATTTTTACATACAAGGAGACAAAGCCTACATGACTTTCCAAGTAAGAGTGATTTAATAACCTAGCTTTAGAGCAGTGTTTCTCAGCCTTGGCAACTTTAAGATGTGTGCACTTCAACTCCCAGAATTCCATAGCCACCCCTGGGAAAATCGGGGAGTTTAAGTCTTAAAAGTCATCAAGGTTGAGAAACACTGTTTTAGAAGTTTTGCAGAGAGGCTTTGGAAAAATAGAGGAAGAACTTGTGAATTTCGACATTGACTGAAAGACAGATGAAAGGAAGGAACTGCTGTCAATGGCCACCAAATTGCTCCATCGAATAGATGGCAAACAAACATGTATCGCTCCGCTTAATGTGGAGCATTCAGCCTGGTACAGAATTACACATTCCCCAATCAGATTTGATTCTTTTAAAATACATACTTAAGTAATCCTGGCATGGGCACAGCAGTCATCTCCTAACAGGAAAAGAGGGGCAATCTGTGGCCCTCCCCAGCCCTCTGAGGCTTAGAATATGGTACCTGCAGATGGGGAAAATCCCCCCTATCTTCCAGTGCTCTTCTTCCCCCTCTCCCCACTGCCAAACTGATAAGCAAAGGAGGCCACTTCCTATCGGGTTTATTGCAGTGGTCTCCTGTTTCTCTAAATGAAAAATACAGAAAAAACCACAGATCCAACCACAGCTCTGCTTGCCTTTTAAACTCTGCAGGAGCCAGATAAGTTAACATTCCCCACCCATCTTTTCAAAGACGGTGACACTTAGCTTCTCCATAAGATAGAAACAACAACACACTTGCCAGGCCCATGTCCTTGCAGGGGAATGGTACCAGCTCTTAGACCTCCTCTTTCATCTTCCTGTTTCTTGCCCTTCCTTGTGCTAAGTCCCTGCTGAATTCAAAATTATGATAAGAACGATCTCTCTCTCCACCCCACCCCACCCCGATTCTGTTATCTTCTTCTTTGGTCAGCAGTAGCAGCAATGGCAAAGGATGACGGTTCCATTTTGAAAGGGATTGGGAATTTCTGCCTGCCTCTTCCATCACTCCTAATGAAAGTATTATAGTCATCATTTTCTTGAATGCAAATGAAGGTTGTTAGGAGATATTTTGGACACCAGCTTTCTTCAGATCTTGAGAGGACATAAATTTGGGTACCAAGCAGATTAGAAGGATTTTTTTTTTCACCTATATCCTGTCTGTTTGCCCTCAGGGCATTCATGATGGCTGATAAAACATAAAATATAAACCATTAAACAATTGTGATTTATCCTTATTTGCATTTGGTGTCACTTTTCTCTTTGGGGACTCAATGAGAAGGAAGGACTCAATGAGCAGGAAGGACTCACTGGAGAAGAGCCTATTGCTGGGAAAGATTGAGGGCAATAGAAAAAGGGGACGACAGAGAATAAGGTAGCTGGATGGAGTCACTGAAGCAGTAGGCGTGAACTTAAATGGACTCCAGAAGATGGTAGAGGCCAGAAAGGCCTGGAGGAACGTTGTCCAGGGGGTCGCGATGGGTCGGACATGACTTCGCAACTAACAACAGAAGTTCTCCACCTAAGCTTTTTCTTTCTTTCTTTCTTTCTTTCTTTCTTTCTTTCTTTCTTTCTTTCTTTCTTTCTTTCTTTCTTTCTCTCTCTCTCTCTCTCTCTCTCTCTCTCTCTCTCTCTCTCTCTCTCTCTCTCTCTCTCTCTCATAGCATAACTCATGAAAGCTACTCAGCACTCTTATCATTTAAGCAAAGATGTTTACGAAACCAAGTTTCACTATTAGGTAATTTTCTGATTTGCTGTCTAGAATCATGATTTCCAAGATGCAGCGTTTTGCTTCATTTTGCAAATTAACATTCACTTCCCCCAAGTGGCTGGCTTTTAACATCCCCTACATTCTGTGAAATTTAGTTTAGGGCAAAGAGAAAGAATAAAAAGCAGAAGAACATGGAAGACCTGCCTAAAAACATCCAAGCTGCAGGCCAGGAAATCCAATTATGTTCTATTTTCCATAGATCTGGATTGAAGGCAGAATACTTTCTGGTTTTTTTAAACATATGGCTTAACTAGTTGGTGACAACCTACTGTGCTTTTCTTCTACTGGGAAATCTTTCTAAAAAGGGGTCTGCCAGCCAGCATTCCCTTGATTCCAGCTTGTGTCAGTTCTAGAGGATCACAATTAAATATTTTCTTTCTCCCAGATGAAGAGAGTGTCTTCAGCCCTCTTCTAAAAGTAGAAAAAGTGGAGGCTGCCTGAAGATCTAAAAGAGATCTGTTATTTTTTAAGAGTGAGCAGCAGAAGAATGTGGAAGTCTGATGGATATTACTTCATACAATTGTTAAGTGAATCACTACAGATGTTAAGTTAGTAACATGGTTGTTAAGTGAATCTGGCTTCCCCCATTGACTTTGCTTGTCAGAAGTTTGCAAAAGGTGGTCTGGCTGACCCCAAGACACTGCAACCATCATAAATATGAGTCAGTTGCCAAGTGTCCGAATTTTGATCACATGACCATGGGAATGCTGCAACAGTCGTTAACTGTGAAAAACGGTCATAATTCACTTTTTTTCAGTGCCATTGTAACTTTGAAAGGGCACTAAATTAACTGTTGTAGGTCGAGGACTACCTACTACAGTCTGAAAGAATATGATTGTGACTCCTGTTTCATTTTGCCCAAGGATATACCTGGAATGCTTCAGAGATCTAAAAGAGCTTTCCAGGAGATGGATTTTTTTTGTCTCCTCAGTGTTTCCTGAGGAAATACTGTCTCCTTCAGTATTTCCCTGCCTCTTGAAGTGAGTGTAAAACGAGACTGTGCACAAAGCTAAAGATATTTACTAAACATATCCAGGAAGATGGGGAAACAGAAGGAAGAAAATCAAGGTGAGGATCCATCATAGTTCTTATCTCTTCAGAGTGTAAAGTTATTCAACTCAGCAAAACTCCGGTGAATTCTTTTCCCCCTTTTAAAAACAGTTCCATGCAATGCACCAAAGTTTCAGGACTGAGACTTAAAAAAAAAACAACTCTAAAAGTACAATCATTGCTTTACCACCTGGCCAATTCAGGTCTGACAAAGCATTGCACCCAGCACAGGAAAACCCTCGTGTTTACAGTATCCTGACATTTGGCAGTAAAGAACTAATGTTCAGTAACATAGGTGTTCATTCAGCTTACAGTTAAAAGTTGCTGCCTCTGACCAGCTTAACCCCCTTATTTATTTTCCCTTTTAGAAGCCCTTAAGCCCCTCAAGACAATGGGAAGCGGCCCCACATTTCAGGCCTGCCCTGCTGAACACAACACTTCATTACACTGACACTGTTCAAAGTCCTCAGAAGTACCACCAACCACAAAAAGATGGTCTGGTCCTAAGAGATACCGTCACGAAAGATAATAGTTAAACACATAATACAGACAAGCAGTTGGGCAGGATGTGGTGAGTTCTTTCACGGCAACCAGAGTAGCACCTGGGGGATTTTCCGGCCATCGCAGTGACTCGTTTACCCAAAGCGGGGGGGGCTACTTCTGGAGGAATCGGGGCTGCCTTCACTGTAGAAATGGTGGTGCAATTTTTTAGGAGATTATTTCGCCCAAAGAGAATCCCCATGCCCCGCATCCCTCTTGCACAGAGAACCTGAACTAAACAGACATGTCAGCTGTGGGTTCTTCAGGTTTTGTCTTGAAGCTGTATGACTGAAAACTTCCACTATCCTGGTTCTTTATATAGTGCTCAAGAAAGGGAGCTGGTAAGGAGAACGTAGCAATGGAGGAGCCAAGTACAAGTAGTCCTCGATTTACAACCATTCGTTTAGTGACCGTTCAAAGTTACGGTGCTGAAAAAAAGTGATTTATGACCGTTTTTCACACTTACAACCATTGCAGCATCTCCATGGTGACATGATCAAAATTTGGATGCTTGGCAACTGGTTCATATTCATGATGACTGCAGTGTCCCAGGATCAGGTCATCTCCTTTTGTGACCTTCTGACAAGCAAGGTCAATGGGAGGGGAGGGGAAGCCAGATTCACTTAACAACCATGTTATTAACTTAGCAACGATGAAAATACTTAACAACTGTGGCAAGAAAAGTTGTAAAATGGGGAAAACTCACTTAACAAATGTCTCACTTAGCAACATCAATTTTGAGCTCAATTGTGGTCATAAGCCAAGAAATACCTGTAATTAACTTTTTTTTCCCCTTTCTGCTCAGTTGTGCCCAATTCTTGGAGACTGCCTGAACAAATCCCTGAAATTTACTTGGCCAGGTTTCCCTCCTCTCCCCAGGAATGGTTTGCCCTTGCCTGCTTCTTAGTGTTGAGGGAGAGTGATTGGCCCAAGGTTACCCAGCTGCCCAAGATGGGACTAGAACTCACAGTCTCCCAGTTCCCCAGTGCCTTTAAACATTACATCAAACTGATTGGGGTATTATAAAAAATATTATCTGAACATGCTCCTCCAACATGGGATTGGGGGTGTTCTATCTCTTCAATGCAAATATGAATTTAGCTATTGCTCTCCAGTGATAGTGCTCTGTTTGTATTCAGAAGTAAATAATAATAATAATAATAATAATAATAATAATAATAATAATAATAATAATAATAATAATAATAATAATAATAATAATAATAATAATAATAATAA
>NW_015386858.1:822536-834765 GCF_001527695.2 Protobothrops mucrosquamatus | reverse complement strand
TGTACTCTTTCTAGAGTCTCAGCATCTTTTTTACATTGTGGTGACCAAAACTGGATGCAGTATTCCAAGTGTGGCCTTACCAAGGCATTGTAAAGTGGTATTAACACTTCACGTGATCTTGATTCTATCCCTCTGTTAATGCAGCCTAGCACTGTGTTGGCCTTTTTGGCAGCTGCAGCACACTGCTGGCTCATATTTAAGTGATTGTTCACTAGGACTCCGAGGTCCCTCTCACAGTTACTACTATTGAGCAAGGTGCCACCTATGCTGTACTTGTGCATTTGGTTTTTCTTGCCTAAATGTAGAACCTTGCTTTTTTCACCATTGAATTTCATTTCTCTAATATTAATTCAGTATTTTTAAAGATAGGCGAAGAAGCAGTGGTAGACCACAGGAATGAATGAAGAAAAGGCAAAGATGTCCCAAAGGTGTTTTTCCAAAAAGGCAAGTGGACTTCCTTGTTTTTTTCCCTTGAAAACTTTTTACTTCTCATCCCTTCTTCAGAACTGAAGAAGCTTCTTGGATGAGGTGAAACGATTTAAAGGGGGGGGAAATCAAGAAAGTCCACTTGCCTTTTTGGAAAAGCACCCTTGAGACAATCATGACTTGGATGATTGAGAATCTCCACAGACAAATGGAAAAAATCCTGCTTCGTAGAAAGCCCTGCCCTGTTGTCTTGCTGCTTAGATGCATTATTTTTAGACAATGATACTTTGAGTAGGAAAGTTGCCTACTTTTTCCTGTTTGTTGATCTCATACAGCTGTAGGCTAAGCACAAGTGCAGCATCTCCAGCTTTTCCCATGCATGGCACTGCAGGCATGGAGAAAGCAAATGAAATAAATGAATTTGGGCTTGCCAGGCAGATGCAATCAGGTACACAAGGCCAAAACTAAAGACATCTGCATTACAGCCAGTAAAGTCAGCTCATATAACTTGATTCCCTGATATATTCTTTTTTAAAAAACCAATCCATTAGAAAGGATTAAAATAAATAAATAATGGCATTTTAAATTATGCCTTGATGACAAAAACAAGGCCAGCAGCCATCTGGTTTCAGCAGAAAACAAACCGTCTGGGCTGGCCAGCCTGTTTTTGTGCTGGGGAGCTAAGAACAAAATGTGCTTTTGCAGCATCTGAGCATGTGTAGTGATATCACTGAAAAAACTCTCCTTTGCAATAGCACATAATACAGGAACATGCAAGCTCACCCTATTTCAGTGGTAGGCAACCTTGGCTCTTTTATGACTCGTGGACTTCAACTCCCAGAATTCCTGAGCCAGCACGGCTCAGCTTGGAAACCTCTCCCTTTCCCCTCAGCATGGCTGGCTCAGGAATTCTGGGAGTTGAAGTCCACGAGTCATAAAAGAGCCAAGGTTGCCTACCCCTGCCCTATTTGGTCCTACTTTGTTGCAGACAATACTTTGCAAACATGCTAATGATTGGAAGGTCCTTTTGGTGATGGGTGTAAATAGATTCTGGGGGAACTGAGTACAGGAAATTCTCGACCACAATTGAGCCCAAAATTTCTGTTGTTAAGTGAGATGTTTGTTAAGTGATCTTGCCCCATTTTATGACCTTTCCTGCCACAGTTGTTAAGTGAATCACTGCAGTTGTTAAGCTAATAATACTGTTGTTAAGTGAATCTGGCTTCTCCATCGACTTTGCTTGTCAGAAGGTCTCAAAAGGGATCACATGACCTTGGGACACAGCAACGGTCATAAATATGAACCAGTTGCCAAGCATCTGAATTTTGATCACGTGATCCTGGGGATGCTGCAAAAGTCGTTAACTCTGAAAAACGGTCACAAGTCACATTTTTTCAGTGCTGTTGTAACTTTGAACAGCCACTAAACGAACTGTTGTAAGTCGAGGACTGTCTGTACTGATCTGGAGGGGCTAGAGTGGGTTCAGGGAAGAGCAGATAATGCAGAGGAATCAGGATGGCTCTCACTAGGGTGTCAAGGCTGGAGAAAAAATGTGCCTGTCCCATTGCCTCTTCTTATTGTGCTTCATTTGAAGAACATCTCCAAAAGAGATGACGAAAATCCAAATCATAGAAGAAAGACTTAGCCAGCCAAAGAATCACGGCACTTTGGTAGCCTCCAACTTCCCACGGTTGCCTGAAGTGGGCAGCTGCTGTTGAGTCTTGCTGACTCAAGTCTTCACACATCAACTGAGACCGAAAGGGCAAGGGGTGAATCGGAGGACAACCTTGCCAGTTGCTGTCTGCTGACGTTGCTGCCTTCAAGGAAATCTTGCACCTTGGCAAAAGAATGCAGCTGCCTGGCTTAGCTTCACCGAGAACTCCTCGACTCAAAAGCCCAAAGATTCCTCCTCGAGGTTCACCTTCCAACTCAGTGTGACTACTCAAGAGGCAAATCAGTGAGCCACCGGGAAGGAAGAGATACAAGGCAGAAAGGCGGCAGGTTCGGGTAATAATGTTCCTGCTTCAGGTTGCTAGAAATGTATGCTCTCTTCATCACCTCTTAGCTGGCTAGAGAAGAGAGGGCTGAAGGCTACCTCTTAGCCACAAAATACCCCGTCTTTCAGCTCTGGATGCTGGTCTTAGAACAAATGCCTTCTGAGTCCGTCTAAGGCGATGTTGGAAACAGGACGGGGGGGGGGGATGAATGGCAAGAGAGGCTCACGAGACTGAGGACTTACCGGCTGCTTGCACCAGGCACAACTGGGGTGTGACTGAATGCACTCATGGCAGGAAGGCTGAGGCTGGCAGGATCCTGAAAAGGAAACACAAGCGACCACAATGAGGCCTGTCGCTCTCCCCACCAAGTCTTTCTTCCTCTCTTTCCTGTTCTCCCTTCCTCATTCTACTTTCCAAAAATCCATAAGGTTGCACAGACCCCATCTCCTTCTTTGGATTCACTTCCTGAAGAAGCCCTAAAGTGAGGATCTGTCAGATGGCATTGGGTAAAGCCATTCCCTTGGAATAATGGATTGGGAGTTGGGGGGCGGGGCCGCCCATAGGATTTTCAATCTGTTAGTCGGCTAGTGGCAAGCTGAACTAACAAAGAATGGCCCTTCTAAGATGGCTGCCTGGCATTGATTTGAATTTCAATGTTTTGTATATATTTATGTTACATATTTATATAATTTATATCATGGGTGTGTGAGTAATTGGTTCATTCTAGGCTAAATCCTGTAAGACAGTAAGTATAGGTTTGTCAGACAAAACCTTTTTCATTTTTCTCATCCTGGTATCTAGAAGGAGGAGGAAGAGGAGGAGGAGGAGGAGGAGGAGGAGGAGGAGGAGTTTCTGTCTTTCAGGCTATTGAAAATAAAAGCTTAAATGATAACTGGGATAATTTGAATGAAAGCTTCCGGTCTACCCCAGGCGACAGGGTCCAGATTGCCAGTGAGTCTTGCAAGCAGAAATCTGCCTTTGAAAAGGTTTAATGATTTAGCATCCAAGCCACTCAATAAATGAACTTATGAGTTATTTATTTGTCCAATATATATATAGCTGCACATCTCACAAAGCAAGCGACTCTGGGTGGTGTACAACAAAAGTGTGATGTATGTCTTAGTGGCCCATGGACAACAATTAGTGTGGTCTTCCACTAAAGTCTCCTTAGACTCTTTCCTAGATTCTCTAGTCTTTCTCCTTTTCTGATTCTAAATTCCTCTCCCTCCAAATACAATAATAGTGCAAAAGTTATCCACAGCCAATAAATCTGTCAATTACTCCAATTTGCCAACATTCTTTCCTGATCATCTCTTTCAACATGACATTTCCATCTTGGAAGTCTCAAAGTCACCTGAACAAACAATGGATCAGGCCAGTGTCATTGCATGGCAAGCAGTGAATCCAGAACCAATACATACAACAAAGTCAATACAGAACTGCAATATGGACAAAGTTTGGAACTTTTATCTCTCCACACAGGTCCCCACATTACCAGTCTCTGTTATCTTCTCCCCACACGTCATTCCTTGGAGTGTAAGCAGAATCCCCAGGCTCACAGTCCATCCATCAGAAAGCATGGCCTGGAAAGTAGTGGAAGGAAGGAGGAAAAGAAAGGAAGAAAGAAAGGGAGTGAGGAAAAGAAAGAAAAGAAGACAAAGAGAGATTTTTTTTTAAATGGCTTTCTTCCTCACCCAAAGAGCAAGATGTTAAGATCACTGTTACAGTCAAAACTTGGGGGAGGGTCTAAGATCTAGTGGTTGAACATGGGTTTTGCATATGAAAGTCCCAGGTCCAATCCATGGCACATCTAAAGAGTTGGGGTTTTTTGTTTTTAAAGTATCAAAGTTGTGAAATAAAAATCTCTGCTTGAAAACTCAGAGGGACTTGCCAATAAAAGTTGACTATACTGGATTAAGCAGCCAAATTGTCCCATCCAAAGAGACTAAAGATATTCTGACTTGCTTGGCTTTATAAATATGATTTATAAATATAAAGGAACCCAATTTCAGGTAGCTTCCTAAGAATTTACCTATCCCATTTTGAGGTCCATGGATATATTTACAATCTGGAAATGCAAAGACTGGCAAGTTCTTGTGAATTCTCTCTCTCTCTGTGTGTTTCTCTTTCTTTCTTTCTTTCTTTCTTTCTTTCTTTCTTTCTTTCTTTCTNTCTCTCTCTCTCTCTCTCTCTCTCTCTCTCCCTCCCTCCCTCCCTCCCTCCCTCCCTCCCTCTCCCAATTGTTGCACACATACAATATTCTCTATGCTGCCACCCAGAATGCCATATTGTGAAAAAAGGCATTGAGCTAATGAGGTCAATTGCTATAGAATGGAAGGGTTTTTAACACTGTTGCATCCTTTGTATGAATTCACTCACAATAGTGTCATATTCATGCTTATCATTGCCATATAACTTTAATAGCAATAGCACTTACATACTGTCCCACCGTGCTTTACAGCCCTCTCTAAATGGTTTAAACAGAGTCAGCCTTTTGCCCCCAACAATCTGGGTCCTCATTTTACTGACCTCGGAAGGATGGAAACTGAGTCAACCTTGAGCCAGTCAGGATCAAACTCCTGGCAGAGGGCAGAGTCAGCCTGAAATACTGTAATCTAATCACTGCACCACCTGGCTTGAATTTAATACACTGGGAAATTAATGAAATGATGCAAAACTGTATTTCAACATGTTTTTTTTTCTGTACAACATAATGAGTCAAAATATACATTTTAAACAAGCAAGTGACTTGCCTGCTTTGAGTCATTTTCTTCATAGATAGAGTTAGGAAATATAATGGAAAGTTATTCTTATGACTTGAGTCAAAGAAAATCAAAGCTAAAAAATACTCCACCCTAACTGTTTCTACTCAAAGTATTTTTGGAAAGAAGTGATTTTTTTTCCACAGATAACAATTAGCTAAATCGTTGCTCAACATTCCACAAAGTAGAAGTAGAAACAAAACAACATTTAAAGTAAAATTAGGGGTAAAGATCATATCAAAGCAACTAAAATATTCACCAGATTAATTTTTTAAAATTATTTTCTCCTCTGCAAAAATGCTGCATTTTCCCCAAAATAACCACAGGGTACTCCTTTAAGAGTAACAAACATATTTAAGCACTTAAAAGATACAATTATCATCTGCTGAGTTGGCTTCTCTTCAGAGTTTCCAATACTCAGTCATAAAAGTATTCCTTTTCCCTGTTTTATAAGGAACGCTGAAAAACACTTGGATATTTTTTGCAGTGCTTGAACTGCATGGATATATATGCTAAATAAAAGGTCTGTTCTGTTACATAATTTATAACCTCACCAAACCCCAAATTTAACAGTAAGAGAATTGTATTCTGCATATCAGGGATCACACTGGATTTAAAGTTCTTGTCCTAAGATTCAAAAATCAGATTAATAGAAACTATTTCTGGAATTGCCTCCACAACTATAAGCTTCTGGCTGGAAATGAAAACTTCTCTCATTTCCCATGAGCCACACTACCAAATTTTCAAATTTGTTACTTCAACACACCCATTTCGTTCCTTCAAAAATAAATTAGTCTAGCTGCATAGATATTAAGAATAATTTCTTAAAATTATTATTTCTTTGCCTTGCTAGGACTGCAAAACAGAAGAGAAATACAGAAATACAAGTTTTTTAAAAAAAGAAAATGAAAAAAATGAAAGAAGTTCAAGTCAAATAACAATTATTACAATTCTGTGAACGTTGCTACAATTCTATTTTTAAACAATAAATTGAACCTCAGGTTTATATTGTCAAGTCTGTCTTTTTTTTACATCAGAAAAGATACAAAGGTACAAAATCAAAGGGTGCCACATTGTTCAGCCATTTTTGGCTACACAAATGTTTCTCTAGCAACAGTTGATGATCTTTTAAGCAACAGTCCAGGTATAGCATACATAAAATTCTATACTGAGGAATTTAAAATTTTTGGAGTACAGTTTAACACAATATTGGCATCTTTAACCTTTTATTTCTTTCTAAATATCTGATTCATGATAAGAATATTCAACCACTGCAAGGCAACCTATTAATGTATCTTCAAATTTATTTTATCTCCAGGATAAAAATAACTAATCTTTTAAAACATATCCCGAGGGATGCAATAAATCTGGAAAAAATATTTTGATAAATAGATTCCATTTTAAAATCATAGGAAATATATTTCACGTTGTTAAAAATCTGAAGCCACAGATTGTTTAAAATGGGAAGTTCCAAGTCTATATCCCAGATTTTACATGAATTACCTATGTTTAACTGCATTAAGTTTTAAATTGTCGGTGAAATTGAATTGTTGACTTAATCTTTAAAAAAATTGCCTAGTATATTCAGAACTATTGGTTTCTGAGGTAAGCCATTGCATCTAGCCCAGAGAACCTAACTGATATTCTACTCAGTGTATTGCCATTCAGTTGTCTTTGGCAAATTATATAGATTTGATTTGTAACTTTTCAAAAGTTTTAAAAGTGCTATTAACAGTTAGCTGATCTGTTAACTACTTCTGGGATTTATTCATGTATTTATTTTATCTTATAATAATAATAATAATAATAGTAAAGTTGGAAGGGACCTTGGAGATCATCTAGTCCAACCCCCTGCTCAGGCAGGAAACGCTATACAATTTCAGACAAATGGCTGTCCAGTCT
The DNA here is from genome assembly GCF_001527695.2 of Protobothrops mucrosquamatus. NCBI lineage: Eukaryota > Metazoa > Chordata > Lepidosauria > Squamata > Viperidae > Protobothrops > Protobothrops mucrosquamatus. Next base: position 827,678 of record NW_015386858.1, on the reverse strand, counting down.
CTTCTTAAAAACCTCCAGTGTTGGAGCATTCACCGCTTCTGGAGGCAGGTTGTTCCACTGGTTAATTGTTCTAACTGTCAGGAAGTTTCTCCTTAGTTCTAGGTTGCTTCTCTCCTTGATTAGTTTCCACCCGTTGCTTCTTGTCCTGCCTTCAGGCACCTTGGAAAATAGCTTGACACCCTCTTCTTTGTGGCAGTCTTATTTATCTTATTTATATAGCTGGCCATCTCACAAGAAGTGATGGGCTGTGATAAAATGAAGGGGACATATCCTTTAAGAACAATTAGCATTTCAATATAGAAGAATATATTGCCCTATGCACAGAGGTGTGAACTATTTCGTCAACATTAATTTAAAAGCTTTCTCTTCAGCAATGCAGCCTCCTTGGGGATGAGGACCACCATAGACCAATAAACGACTTCTCCTATAAGTCCCAACGCTGTTGTGTTTCCAAAGGAGTGTAAGTAATTTGTCTGACTACTGATCAGAAGGAAGCTCTTTTGAAAGCAAACTCCCTCCCCCCAAAACCAGTCCAACTCTTATGAAAGCATGCTCATAAATTAATTCTTACTGTATTTCATGAATCTTATCCATAGGTAAATATGCAAGTGTAAAAAGAGTGATTTAACAGCCCGTCACTCACTTTTCCTGCCCCACCCTGCTCAACAGGAAATAATACAGTAGGCTGAATTTGTAAAAATGTATTTTAAAGGTAAAGGATTCCTTTAAATAAGGATGAAAGAAAATAACCTACAAAACCTGAAAGTGTAATAGAACTGTACAACATGAGGGACTATGTGGATTCTGTTTAAAGAGTGAGCAAATAAAGGATGCCAGTGCGAAGAAAAAAGAATTAAATCAAAACTCTGGATTCTAAAATCCTGTTTTTGAAGCGAGTCAGAGAACCACAACTGTTTAGACATTGGTATATACCTATGGAAGCAACCATATAGAGAACAAATAGAAACTTTAACATTTAACAGAAAAATTAATCAGTGGAATGACTTGCTTCCAGAAGTTATGGGTGTGCCATCACTGGAGGTCTTTTAGAAAAGACTGGACATCCATTTGTTTGAAATGGCATAGGATCTCCTGCTTAAGCAGGGGCTTTGGACTAGATGACTTCCAAGGTTCCTTCCAACTCTGTTATTCTATTAAGTCCTTTTTGTCATTTATTTATTTATTTTTTACTTATGAAGGACTTTACACTATGGCATGACAGTGCTTTTGTCATTATAAAAAAAACCACACACTTTATTATTTAAACTGCTATGCTTCTCTCATTTAGTAGATAATAAATGAGCAATGGGGATTTAATTCATCTGAAACAGTGCAGAAATCTTTTACCTCGCCCAGCTTAGGAAATAATGCACCGTATGGTTCTGAAGACTCTTTAAACACATGCCTAAAACCTCAGCTAAAACTGATTTTGATGTTAATTTCCGTTATATTTGGCTTTCCGATAAGTATTTTGCTTGAGGTTAGTGGATAGTAACAGATGATACCACAGCTCACACCTGCTGTGGCATTAAAAACAGAGGGTGTGGCAATATTTCCAGACCAAGAAGATTCAATATATAATGGGGTTGTTGTTTTTTTGAGGTCTGAAAATAAAACTCTAATTGTTGTTTGTATATATATTAATTTCCGATACAAAATATAACCATATATGCAGTTTTGTGTGGTTATAGAGCTATTTTCCAATAGTCCTTGAAGAATTGCATCAAACTATTTCACCTTTCACTACCTATTAGATTTAAAAAATTCTTTTCAAATAAATGTATACAAGATTATTATTTATTAAGATACCATAGACTCTGAAGTTCAATAATAATACTTCGGGCAGAAAAACAGAAAAGGAAATACTTTAAATGATAATTAATTAACAGAGTCTATAGATTAAAAGACCTGGGAGAAAAATATAGAACAAAATAGAACAAAAAAGAGTTGATATGGTTAATTTATTATTAAACAGCCAGTTTGATGTGTTTAATGTTATATAGAATATTTTGTTCAACAAAAGGTTTGTTCTGCCCCTTCCTCTTTCTTCTCTCCCACCTGGTATTAGTTTACATTTTTTGCCACTAGTTATAAAGTGCAAACACACATTGCTTGGATATTGATTTTTATCTCTGTTGAAATTAATAGTATTTAAGCATACCAAACATCCTTTAAAATCCCACCAGCCTTCAGAGATCGTGCTTTTTAAATCCTACTCATTTTTAAAAGACTAATCTAATCACATGCTTCAAAATAAGATGGATCAACTCTCAGGTATGCTGGCTGGAAAATTTGGAAGTTGTAGTAAGGTTAGTGCATCTGGAGTTTGTGAGGTTAAGATGGTGACATAAATAGTAGATGAAACACCTTATAGGGGAGATGGATGGCATAAAAATTTAAATAAATTAAATAATGATCATGCTTTTTATGAAGGGCTTTTGATATCAAAAGCTTGGCTTTTTTTCTTAGTTTGGACAATAGGGGCTTAGAACTGATGAAAGAATGATGATTAGTAAATATTCATGTAAAGTTGCTTTTATCATAAGATTTGTTCGTTGTAAGTCCCCTTGCCTCAGTTCATAAGATCAAGCATAAATGCTGAAATCCATCTTTGCAGTCCAGGAAACTAGAGACAGTCCCTTCTGAGATGCCTGCCCTGCCCACGACCGCAGACTCAACTGCCTCTTACCTGATAATTGCCTAGCCTGTAGCTCTTCCTCCTGTCTGCCAAGGTCATTCCCGCATATCATTACCGACAGTATCAAAAAAAGTTTGGTAATTGTTAAATGAATAATAATACGTGCAGATGTACCACACTGGTTTTCCCCTCTTTGCACCTTAGCTTTTCTTTTAAACTTCCCTTCCACTCATTTGCTTTGTAGCTACTGGAAAAAAAAATTCTAACTCAGTTGGGCTGTTTAAGAATTTATCGTTTGCCTCTTAGGGATTTTCTCCTTTAAAAAGAATATTTCAGTGAGTAAACAAATTTAGCAGTTAGATCACAAGTCAACAATACCAGCAGTGAATATTTCATAGATTTTGCAGCATGTTCACAGCTGTAGAAAAGAACTATGCATATAGGAAGAGTAATATGGAGCTTGATAGGGGAAGCTAAATCTTTCATCCAGTACTTCTACATAAAGAGTTTAACCTTATCACAGTTTATCAGCCATAACTGTCCACCTTCAGGCTATGGGAACTGTTGTATTGACAGCTAGTCTGTGGGAACTCAGAGCCTTCTTAATGTCCAAGACGAAAGTTTGTTACACAACTTGAAATGGTGAAGAATAAGGCAGGAGATCATGGTTTTATTTGATGACCAACCAACAAATTGAACAACTTGTGTTGAGTGACTCTGATTGCCATAATGTCCAAAAACATGTCAAAACCAGCACCACTTCATCTTTAGGAGAACTCTGCAGAACCGTTTAGGAATACAAGCATTTTATGGTGTGAAGGAAGTTTGAAATGGCCAGAGGTATTTCCATCATTTACAATATTGTACATAAACAAACCAGAAAAACTAGAGGATCTTTTTTGTATACCATACAGTTTGCTCATAATAAGATATGGAGATTGATATAGTGAGGAGATATAGAAAGATGATGTTTAAACTACAATTATTTCATTATTTAGCTATCCCCAAAATAAACACTATTCCATAATCATCAGAACTATTGGCTATTTTGAGCATTCCTGTTTGGAGTGACAGATGTTACCTTTTTGCATAAAAAAGCCATCTTAGTGCCTAGATTTGTAATTGTAATAAGGTCTTCCCGGTGATCGGAAGCTATAGTGCATTAAGTTATTATTATTATTATTTCTGGATTAAGCTGCTCTGTGATTTTACATGTTTACTTGATTGCCTTGGTCTGTTTGTATATGGTATAATTCTTGAAGATTCTCTGGAATGAGGTCTTCTAGAAATTTCAGTAAAGAGAGCAAGACATAAGAAACCTCAAAATTCTGATTCAAGTGTCTTTTGTTTGACTAATAGTAAGAACACAACAGGATTTATTTCTGCTAAAACCAAAGAAACAAAGAAGTGGTGTTGAGTGACTAGTCCTTTTAAAGATGCTGGTTGTATTTAACAAAGTGTTTGAAAAGAATTCTCTTTCCTTACAAGCCAAACATTTCTTCGGAATAACATTTGGGACCTGTTGAGTTTGTCTCTATTTGGCTTACATTGACTAAATGATCAGAATTACAGTTTTCAAAGATGAACTTGCTTTCACAGAAATAGGCAGATTTGCTTAGCTGCGTGTGGAGACATCGTGTGAAAAATAAAGATATTTCCTCTGTGAAATATTCATCTGTCTTCAGAGGACATCTTGTTTTTACTCAAACATTAGTTATTCATTTAACTTGATGTGTATGAAGTGATTTTATAGATAAGGGAGGGGAGTAAGGATGTGGAAGGGCTTATGCTTCCATCATGCTATAGAGTTTTGTCCTGTGAGATTTTGGAGTCACAGACCTCAGGGAGTAGATAACAGGAAAGAGAACAAGTAATTCTCAGTTTCCACCTATTGCTTCAAGATCCAAAGATCACATCTTCAAGATCAAAAGATCACATCTTCCATTTCGCCCATTTAATCATCCTATCACTTCAAAATCATGATGATAAAATGAGGAACTTTGTGATTGGTTAACAACTACCCTAACCTCTTTCTATCCTTCCCCAAAACTGACACATAATGATAATAACCTCAGATAGATGTTCATTTTTGAAAAAGGGTATTTCACTTTTCTTACAGCAATTTTCATAAATAATGCTTCAGAATGCAAATAGGGTGGTTTCTGTTGCCTATACATCTTCTCATTCCCAAAACATCTTCTCTGGTTTTCCACCCCTTTAGCAAAGGTTTTTGGTGTTGTTGTTGTTTTTTTTTTGGCTTCCAGAGATTCAAATCATATTTCTTTTTTTTCCCCCTAAATATCTCCTGGGGGTTTACTGATTTTGAAGATAGCAGGGACAGATTGGACATGGTCAACGTGACCATTCAAAATGCAATATATTTCACCTTTGTGTTCCCAGGTTTAAAACAAATGTAATAATCTAGCAAATCCAGTTGTGGATTAGAACCCCGTAAAAGATCAGGACAAGTTCCTGTTGATAAATATAGCAAGATGGGCATTGCA
>NW_015386858.1:812536-817536 GCF_001527695.2 Protobothrops mucrosquamatus | reverse complement strand
GCCTCCAGAAGCGGTGAATGCTCCAACACTGGAAGTTTTTAAGAAGAGACTGGACAGCCATTTGTCTGAAATGGTATAGGGTTTCCTGCCTGAGCAGGGGATTGGACTAGATGACCTCCAAGGTCCCTTCCAACTTTATCATCATCATCATCATCATCATCATCATCATCATCATCATCATCATCATTATTATTATTATTATTATTATTATTATTATTATTATTATTATTATTATTATTATTATTTGTTGAGATGCATTGCTCAGAGTTTGGTGCAAGAATTTGACACTTAGATAATTCTGTACCATGATTTGTTTTTTTTCCTGAGGACTAGAACTCAGAATCTTTCCATTTTCCTCAATTTCAGCAAAATCATTCAAATTTTGGATAGACGTTTCCCGGCTGCTCTTATTAATTAATTGGAAGTGGAAAAAAATGTGCACTGTTACAAACCAGCTTCAGATCAGTCTCTTCCCAATCCTACTAATGCACAGTGTTTGCGCACAGTCACTCAGGCTCTCGTCACCTCTCGCCTGGACTACTGTAACGCTCTTTACATGGGGCTCCCCATGGGGAGCATCCGGAGGCTCCAGCTGGTCCAGAATGCGGCCGCGCGGGCGGTGCTGGGGGCGACACGTCGCTCCCATGTAACACCGCTGCTGCGCGAGCTGCACTGGCTGCCGGTGGCCTTCCGGNAAAAAAAAAAAAAAAAAATTACTGTAGATGGGCATATATCCTATAAACACGGAGACTCCTTTTCAGAAATCAACCATTTATAGAGTTGGGAAGCTGAGTAATTTTTTAAAATATTCATATATTTTTTTAAGTATAAGGGTGTTGACACTGTCCCTGTAACCTCAGACTTTTTCATTCTTAAACACCAAAGCCGAAAAGTGTGACATGCCAAGAGGAAGAGAAAGTGGCTGGGTGGGGAGGGAAGGGGAGGGGAGGGGATGGGGACAGATTTACAGTAAGGTGAATAATTCATCGGCACGTACTTCCCTTCCTTCTTTGGACCCCACTGTGTGACTGCCAGCTACTGCCCAGTGTGACTGTGCCATTAACTGCCATGAGCACATACCAGCCCTTCTCAGAGTATTGGTGGTGCTCTTTTAGAAGAAAAACACTGTCAAAAAATTCATTTTTGTTTTTCTCACATAGTGATGCCCTTCAAAAGTAGTACAAAAGCCAACCTACAGCAGACAACAGTTGCATTGACTTCTCCTCTTCTTGTTCACAATCTGAGATAACAAACAAAAAAAACCCTTGCAAATAAAAGCATATAAACTGACCAGAATTACAAGGAGAACTTACCACATTCCACCCCTTGGTGAACCTGGTCATAAGAGCTGCTTGGGACGGAGGGATCTCCCTGGTCAGGGCGAGAAACAGCCTTAAGTTTTATTTCCTAGTTTAAAGGAGCAGTAACAGAGTTGATCAGAGACTTCCTCCAGCTGTTCTCAGTTCTGCTGGTGCATTTATCTTTCCTTATCTTCTATGGGCTGAGAAGAAAGCAAGAGAGGTCATGCAGAGGGACAGCCCCTGCCCTCGAACCAGCTCCACAGAGGGAGCTAAGAGCTGAGCAGAGAGCAGAAAGAGTTGGTGATGCAGGGAGGTTGAACAGATGAAGCTTTTCACGGCAAAGGGAGAAGCATGGGTTATCAAAGCCCCATACTACCTATCTTTCCCAATCTGCGGTCCTGCAGTTTAGCAATGCTGCTGGGAATATGCACATCTGGAGGGCATCAAGAAAGCTCTTCGCTAAGGATCAGCTCAGGATCACATGGGGCTACCCTGTTTTTTAAAAGACAGGCAACAGAGTGGTAAAATTCTAGGTTGTGAAAAGCTTTGCCTGTTGAATAGCAGTCTGTCACTGGCAAATGTTGAGGATAATCTATCAAATCCACCTCAAGGCTTATAATGCAGAATAGCTTTCTACTCTTCCTAGAAATATCATCAAACCTCTCCACAACTGCAACCGTTACATTCAGTGTATCACCCGTCCTTCCCCCAGAAAATTTATCTGCGTACTTCAAAAGAACTAAACAATTTTAGAAAATGAGAAAGCAGTACGCAGCTGGGACTATATTTATGGCAATTACCATGACAAGAAGCAATACTTGATTTTTACCATCTGATTATAAAAAAATCAACCCCACATGTTTCCTAAAAACTGCCCAACTCAGCCACTGTGACCATCTCAGTTGTGCCTATGTACAATTACCTCATTTTTATTTCATCTTTATTATAATCTTTGGGGGGCAGGGGGAATGATACACCCTTAATTGTGCCAATATGGAAGATATTTCTTTAAAAAAACCACATAAAGGGCATCACTATTCAGATCTGCCTTAATGCCACACAATGGGTTTGTATTCAAAAGTATGTTTATTTTTATTCATTCATTCATTTCATTTATCATTTATTTCATTTATACCCCGCCCTTCTCCCGGAGGACTCAGGGCGGCTTACAGCCAGTTTAAAACAATCCCACATAAATACCAAATACAAATCTAAAATAATTAAGAATAAATATTTGAATTGGCCGCTCTATTAAAATTTTGTTTAAACCAATTAAAATACCCCCTAGGCCAGTCCTGCCTGCTGAAACAGCCAAGTCTTGAGGGCGCGGCGGAAGGAGGGGAGATCCGGAATCACTCCATTATTAATTAATTTGTTAGCTTTACCTATTTATCTTTAGGAGGTCAAGGTGGGCATATAGCCAATTTGATCTAGTCTAGTGGCTAAGGCACCAGACTAGAAACTGGGACAGCATGAGTTCAAGTGCTGCCTATGACCCACCCAGCTGGGTGACCTTGGGCCAGTCACCCTCTCTCAGCCCAACCCACCTCACAGCGTTGTTGTGGGGAAAATAGGAGGACAAAAGGTGTGTTCGATACATTTGCCACCTTGAATTATTTGTAAAAATAATAAAGGCAGGATATAAATAAATGAAATAAATAAAATAAAATTTTCCTTAACAACAAGGTAGGTTGAACTGAGTGATTGGTCCAAAATTCCGCAGTAAGCCCCCATGGCTGAGGGTAAACCAAACCTGTGTCTCTCTGGTGTCATTTTAACACATTTTTTTAAAAAAATTGTTAATTTTTATTAAAAGAAAATTTTGCAAAAATTTTAAAAAAAATAGAATCATAGAAAAATGAAAAAATGTAAAAAGACCAAGATTCTAAAGGGTAAAAGAAAAAGTGAAGAATAACAAAAAAAGAAAGAAAATGAAAGATATCTGAAGAAGTGACTTCCAATCTTTTTTGAGGCAGTTACAAATCTAGCAATGATCATCTCCATCCTCTTGTATTACATATCAAAGTTCCTTTCTTCCTATAAACAAACCTCTTAAATCAATAAATCCTGAAATCTGCAGTTCATTTTTATCCATCTCCAGCAAAAAAAAAGTCTATAAAGAATTTCCAGTCTTTTATAAAAGTAGTTCTTACCTCCTTAATCAAACAAGACCACTTAGCCATTTCTGCAAACTCAGCCATTTTCACAATCCATACCTCCATTAATGGTGTTTTTGTAGTCTTCCATCTTTATGCCTATAACAGCTTCACTGCAGTTACCACATATAAAACCAATCATCCGTGAGCTTTTTCTAGCTGAGTGTCCGTAAGAAAAGTTCGGGTTTCATCTGAATGTTAATTTTTTGTAATTCTATGTATCGTGGAATATATATTGGTGTTCGGTATCTTTTTGCTTTTTCACAAAAGTCCATGATTTTAACATTCTGACCGCCACACTACACTGGTTCTCTGGTGCGTGAAATTGGAGTTACCATGAGGAAAATAAATAAGGTTGCAGCCTATGAAGTGCATCTAAGAAGTACCTTGTGGGATTCAGAGAGAAAAAGGATGATAAAGAACAGAACTGAAAAATGAGTTTTCCGAAAGGGCAAAAGCATGCCTTGTTTCACAATGAATACATAACAAGGTCAGATATTTGTTTCACCGGTTCGGTCAGCTTTTTCCCACCACGGCACCCTTCAGAGGTTTTGGAGCATGGCTCCCATAATCCCCAACTAGCTGACTCAAAAAATATGCTGAGTCTTTGCCTGGAAGGCACCAGTAAGAGAAAGGTGTGAATACACTTACTAATTACATCATTGTGTACAGATAAAATCAAGAATTAAATCTGTGTCCCAAAGTAAAGCAAGCAACAAAATACGCACCAGGCTTGCAGACAATCTCGTTTGAAGACATAAATGTTGTTTCATATGACTACAGCCAGGCTAACCAGCTTGCCTGTGGTGGACGTGCTGTCATTTGTGAGGCGGGCCATAGCCAAATTCCTAAACTCATTCCCAGCATATTCTGATAGCGTTTGCAGGGGGAAGCGGAGAAACACTTGAGAGAGACACCTGCCTGAAAATCCTTTTGACAATTTGGGGAGGAAGATAACACTGACTGAGTGCAGAAAGCTAAAATATTGAGGTTGGTGGGAAGAAGATACCTTCTTATGTTCCTCATTATTTTAACTCAAGCCGAGCAACGTGGTACTTGCAGCCTCTAAAGTGGGGTGGAGGGACTGAGTGCAGTCCCAAGTCACAGTGCCCGGCATTTTTGGGGGTCACTGCAATTGCATTTGCCCAATTGTTACCTGCCTTCCACAATATAGTGTTCTTTCCCCCTACACAAACTGCTAGTCAGAGAAAATATATCTTATTTTTGTAGCTAATCCCAACATACCATTGAAGCCAATTTTGCAATAAAAAGAATAAGGTTTGGAGGTATGTAACCTCGGGCGGGGGGGTTTGCATTGCTTTGGATTAGCTGTGCAGCTGGGAGCCCCCATTGCTGCACCCATTCCTGGCTCCACTAAGAGGCAAGATGAAGTTTTGTAAATCCACTTTTCTCTTAGAATTGCTGGATGCTTTTTCCCCAATTGGCAAAGAATCAGGTCTAACTTTACCTGTTGGCTCTTCTCAGTAAAGGAAGCTTTGTCATATTGTGAAATCACGAGCTGATGAAAAGCCACTTCATTAGA
>NW_015386858.1:805080-812347 GCF_001527695.2 Protobothrops mucrosquamatus | reverse complement strand
CCCCCATTGCTGCACCCATTCCTGGCTCCACTAAGAGGCAAGATGAAGTTTTGTAAATCCACTTTTCTCTTAGAATTGCTGGATGCTTTTTCCCCAATTGGCAAAGAATCAGGTCTAACTTTACCTGTTGGCTCTTCTCAGTAAAGGAAGCTTTGTCATATTGTGAAATCACGAGCTGATGAAAAGCCACTTCATTAGATATTTATTTTTATTTTTTTAGGTGCCAAATGTTGTGACTGAACTTTTCTTGTTTCTGACTGATTTGGCTCATCTCCTTCATTCCTTTACCCTCCTCTTCTCGATGTAGAAAACAAAGCAGTATGTTTGCGGACACACTTTGCAGCTTTTCTTTGGCTTTCTAAGACACTTCTTTGTTTTAGTTTAATTTGGTAGTTTTAATTGTTATTAAACTCAGTTCAAAACTTGTTTCTACTATTTTGTTCAAGGCGGCTGCTATACTTGGATTTTGGTCACAGTTGTTTTCATATCACCTCATCAATGAATTTTTATTCTGTGTGCATTTTTAAAGAAAGGTATATTTGTTTTAAGCTACTCAAAACATCTGGACTTAGAACTGTCTCTTTCCACTTTTACACTGTAGTAAGTCACAAGTGTTCAGATGTTCTCAGAGGCTCACGGGTTATAGTTTATTACAGGGGTGTCAAACTGCCAGCCCACGGGACGGTTTCATCATACTGAAGCCACGCCCACCCCATTGCTGACAATGGCAAAACCTGCCTGATATGTTGCGCGACGTCACATGACGTCGCGAGTTTGACATCCCTGGTTTATTAGGAGAAAGAACAGATTCAGAATAGATTCCTGCACATTTGTGAGGATGGATGGCTGTGTGAGGAACAGCCCTTATTAGCTACTCATGGACAGAATTAAATTATTTTGCAATGTTATAATTTTTTTCTTTATCACCCCTGGAATATTTATAAGCAATTGACAAGCTAGAGAAACCCCAGTGAGGTTAGTTATTTTCCCTTCCTGATGTATAAGGATTTGTATGCCTACTTAGATCGGCTCCATGAAATGAACTTTAAGCTTTCCTTCCATATTTAATTTTGTCTGCTAACCAAAGCCATCCCACCTTCTTCCCTTAACAGTTTTTTATATGTTTTTTCTTCTTCAGAGGAGGTCGTTGGTTCTTCCTCCATGCAATTTTATCTTCATCACAAAATAAGAGAGAGGTGACCAAAAAGGAGGAAACTTGCCCCAGGTCTTCTTAATAAGCTTGGTGGTGAGTTCTCACCAAATTTTCTCTATGCCCAGGCTGCCATTTTAACCACTACATCATTTCAGTACTATTCTCGAAGTTGAACTTAAGATTGTTGACTTCTCAGGCAATTTGCCAGATTCATGATTTTAACATCATCTTGTCATGAAGCACACTTCCTCCCATGATGTGAAATGTACTCCAACAAATAGGATTTTGTTACAGATCCAGTAGCAGGCATAGCCAATTGATTTTGAACCACCTGCAAAAGGAATTGAAGGACTTCTGCTGGGTAGCACAAATCCAGATAGCCATTAGATGTCAGCAAAGGGTTAGGTTTTTAAAACTATTTTATTTCTGCCTTCTGATGGCCTTTCAGAGTTTTGCAACTCAGATTTGGTAATCCTAACTTGTGAAAAAGGTGCCGAAGAGTCCAAGAGCAGGCAATTCTTAATTCCTCTTCATCTTTGATTTATTTATTCCTGAGCTGCAGTCAAGATGCAGTTTGAAACAAAAGCCGTTTGGGTAATTATCAAACCTATTCTGCTGATACAGTTAACTAAAAACTTTTATTTTGCTTAAAACAAATTGCTACGAGCCATGGATTTATTATTACTACAGTTTGTCAAATAAGCAACAGTTGGCAGAGTTCATACAGAGTAATCCATATACCATAGTTTACATGCCATCATAGCAGTATTCACACAGCACACTCAAAGCAAGCAAAGTATTGTTCGGGGAATGTATGAAATTATGGTAATATCTCCTGGTTCCAAATGTGCAAATGAAGAAGAAAAACTAAGTGTTTGTAAATGTGGTAATGTAAGTTAATTAGCCTGGACGTGGAAGCACTAGAGACAAAACTTTCTTTCTAAATAGCAAAATGGGAATTTATGGCACTTGCTATATGGCACAAATTGTGACTTATTCAACAAACCATAATTAAGCAAACAACAGTTCAGGGGAATGTGTGATCCCACACAAAGTGGCTTGACAGAGTTGGATGTAGTGCTCTGGAGCTTCCACCAAAGCCTCATTGGCATTTTAGCTTCTGTTAATGTAAGATAATTTTAAGATTATCTTTTAACTGTAACTTTTCTGAGCTTTCCCATAACTTTCCCCATATTTTATTCTTTCCTCAGAAAAAAGAGAATTAATCTATCTTCTAAGTTGAAGATAGATCTCACATGATAATTGATTACTTAAGGTCAGGTTATGATAATGCATTTTCCTATACTTTTTGGCCACCTGCCTGGTGCATTCTTTTGTATATGACACAAAGACCCAATTCATTGATGATTATGAGTACGCTACTTTACTCAGGAATTACAAGGTTCATAATACTTGCTTTTTAATTGCTATGCAGATATTACAGCATCAGCAATAAAAGATTATTTCTGCTTATTAGGTAGCAATTATAGGTACCAAGAACAGTTCAAGCTGAATTTACATTGAGAGCCAGTTTGGTCTAGTGATTAAAGCACCATGCTAGAAACCAGGAGATTATGAGTTCTAGTCCTGCCTTTTCCATAAAAGCCACTGAGTGACCTTGGGCTAGTCCCTCTCTCTCAGTCCAACCTGCCCGATAGGGTTGTTTTGAGGAAAATAAAAGGGGAAGGAGATTAGGTATGTTCAATGCTGTGAGTTACTTACAATATTGATGATGATGTTATCCATTCAGTCATCTGACTCTTAAAAGCGTGATATAAATAAATTTCTGCCGATCTGCAGTTCTTTAAATTACTCTGAGTGGGATATAACAGTGAAATCTGTTGTGATGCAGCATGAAGGGGCATGCCATCTCTGGCAAATAATTATGTATACATCCATCAGAGGCTGAGGTGAAATACTTATGTGTGAGGAAAGGGCTTCATGAGAGTGAGAATGAACATCAAGCGTACGTGACAGTACGTGACAGTACGTGACAATAGTTTGTGAGTGGGAGGAAATGATTGCCTGAGGATGTGGTGGGGAAAATACAGGTCTCAGTTGTTGCCAGAATCGAAATGCTGCTCCTCCCGTCATCTGTTCCCCATCTCAAAATGTGTAGTAATCATCACGTGAAAGAAAATATCCTACAAGCACTTTCCCCCTCAACCTAGGAATAAACATACAAGAATAATAAAGCAGATAACTCACCCATTCATGGCATCCAAACTCTGCTGCCTGGGACAACCATTTTCATTCTGGCTAATGATAGGGCTGCCCCTGGGAAAATCTTCAAGCCACTAACAGTGTGATTTTTCTCATCACACTAAGATGAGCTGTGTTTTATGAAAGAAGCCACATGTAGCTGGGTTTATTCCACCATGTTAATGCTATATCAGCCGCTAATCTGTTAGAATGTTGTATGAATTTAGCCTACTCCACTGTTGCATTCATACACATTGGGGAGAAGCCAGGGGGATTCTGTACTTGCATTCACACAACATATTCAATCCTAAAGCAATTTGTTTGGTTACGGTTTACCATATTGTAGACATCCAACTACTGTGATTAATAAACCATGGCTTTCCACTGAATAATTATGAGGTCCAGGGGCAACTGAAGTTTAGTCAATGACCCATAGCTCTGCATACATGAGAACAGCTGGAACGTTTGGGTTCGTTTTAAAATTATCTGGAGTTCCAATACCCTTTTAAAGGTTCCTTCTGATCTCATTCTTTAACCTGAAAAGCACCACATGCCAAGATGCTTCCTTGTCTGAACCTAGAGAACTAAGAAGGCTAACAGATCAATATGTAGAAATTTTAATTACAAGAACAGCGTATGCACACCTGCACACACAAATTAAGTCCTTCACATCGTGTCTGTAAAGAAGAAATTGGCTATGTTTGAGAGGGAAATTGGAGCTGCTCTTTTCCATCACAGAAGCCCGAGCGCCATCTGGTGGTCATTGTGCAAAGTTACAAGCAACATTTAACTTGCATTCAGCTTGGATCTTGTGCTTATTATGGGACACAGGTAGGATAAAAGCTTATAGTCCAAGAATTTAACGGGGGGGGGGAATCTTTTTTTAAAGACATATGCAGGTGGAAATCGGTCAATTGGGAATGCTAGCTGAATCCAGTGTAAATCTCTTCTGTCTGTTGAAGTAACTGGCCCAATTCATCAGGAGGGCTCTAAACTAAAATCAAGGGGGGAAGGGAGACCAATCTCTAGAATCTCTAGAACCCAACACCAATCACAAATCCCAAGAAAACAAATCAAACAATGAGGTAGGCAATGATGAGAAAAAAAATAAAAATTCAAACAACAATCAGGAGATGCAGGAAACATACCCACGGACAGGCATAAAAGTCTTAAATACTTATATACAAATGCTCAAAGGTTGAGGAACAAACAGGGCGAGCTAGCAGCAATAGCACACAAGGGAGGGTATGACATAGTTGGCATTACAGAAACCTGGTGGGATGAAATCCATTAATGGAATGGACTGATGGATGGATACAAATTGTTCAAAAGAACAGATCTACAAAAAGAGGAGGGGGAGTTGCACTATGTGTAAGAGAACACTACATATCTATAGAAATGCACATGATCAAAGATAAAATCTCTCCAAAATGTATATGGGTCAACATAAAAGAGAAAAAAAGTGACATTGCCATAGGTGTATATTACAGACCACCCAACCAATCAAAAGAAACAGATGAACTCTTTGCCAACCAGTTAACAAATGTATGTAGGAAGCATACCACAGTAGTAATGGGAGACTTCAACTATCCAGATATCAACTGGGAGAAAAACTCTGCAGTGAGTGGGAGATCAAACAGATTCCTAACCAACCTAGCCAACAACTTTGTCACCCAAAAGGTGGACATAAAGCTATACTGGACTTAATCCTTACTAATAGAGAAGAAGGGATAGAAGGAATTGAAATTGCCGGAACCTTGGGTGAAAGTGACCACGTCATACTGAAATTTAAATAATGCAAACACTAGCATTAGAAAACAATCCAACCAGTGTCTTAAACTTCAAAAGAGCTGACTTTAACAAACTCAGAGAGAGCCTAGGAAAAATCCCATGGACAAAAATCCTAAAGGGGAAAACAACCTAAGAAGCGTGGGAAACTCTGAAAAATGTGATCATAAAAGCCCAGACCAGCACAATATCACTGAAAAAGAAAAACAATAAATTCAAGAAGAAACTAGCATGGCTACACAAAGATCTCTCTGACAAACTGAAAGACAAAAAGGACAAATACAAAAAATGGAAAGAGGGGCACATAATCTAGGGCGATTATCAGCAGACAACCAGAACATGCAAAGATGAAGTCAGGAAAGCAAAGGCTCAGAACGAACAAAGACATGCAACAGAAATCAAGGATAATAAAAAAGGTTTCTTCCAACACATTAACAAACCTGTAGATTGGAAACCAGAGATCTTTTTGCTGGGTATTTTAAACAGAAAATATAGTAAAGAAATACGGTACTTAATTCTACATACAACAACGGCAGCAAGAATAGCATACGCACAGTTCTGGAAAAATGAGAATATACCATCAGAGGAAGAAGTGATAAAGAAAATTCTGGACTGTGCTGAGATGGACAAATTAACAAAAGAGATAAAAGAAAAGGAAGACACAGAATACTATTTAATATGGAGCAAGTGGTATGACTGCCTGGAAAGTAGAAATAAGAAAGAATAAATGTGGAAAGGTTAAAAGTGGAAAATGTGTGTATAATAATTATGAAGGAAGAAAAATGCAAATAAGAAATAATGGGGCAACAAGGACAAATACTCCAAAGAAGAATAAGGGGGGGGGAAATGTAAATAATAGAAGATTACTGTTACGAAATTGCTGTTAAAATATATACTGTGTATATATGTGTGTTATGTTTTGTTTTGTTTTGTTGGTTTAAATAATAAAAATTTATAAAAAATAATAAACAAAAACAAGAAAAAAGTCAAGGAAACTGTAGGTCCACTAAAGAGAGAAGATGGCAAGGAAATAACAGGCAACAGGGAGAAAGCAGAACTGCTTAACTCATATTTTGTATCAGTCTTCACACAAAAAGAAACTAAAGCCCAACATACCAAAAAAAAACCACTGCAAAAGACAAACTAAAAACAAAAATTAAAATAAGCAAGAAAATGGTAAGAGAACACCTATCCAACCTTGACAAGTATAAATCACTGGGACCCAACAGATTACATCCCAGAGTTCTGAAAGAGCTGGAAGATGTTATCTCAGAACCATTGCACCACATCTTTCATAAATCCTGGAGCACCAGGGAAGTACCTGAGGATTGAAAAAGGGCTGATGTGGTTCCCATCTTCAAGAAAGGGGGGGGGAAACGGACCCAGGAAACTACAGACCAATCAGTTTAACATCAATACCTGGGAAGATCCTAGAAAAGATAATCAAAAAACAGATCTGCAAACAACTAGAAGCAAACAAATTTATAACTAGTAGCCAGCACGGGTTCATTGAAAACAGATCATGCCAAACCAATCGTATTTCATTCTTCGATAAAGTGACTAAACTAGTAGACCAGCGAAATGCTGTGGACGTAGTATAAATAGATTTCAGTAAGGCATTTCATAAAGTAGACCACAACCTACTTCTTGGTAAGCTAGAAAAAGGTGGAATAGATCACCACCAGATGGATCTGTAGCTGGTTGGCAAACTGAACTCAATAAGTAGTCCTCCCTGGCACCACATCCACATAGAGAGAAGTAAGCAGCAGGGTACCACAAGGTTCCGTCTTAGGCCCAGTACTCTTCAATATCTTCATTAGCGACTTAATGAGGGAATTGAAGGGGAATTCATCAAATTTGCAGATGACACCAAACTGACCTGGAGTAGCCAACACCCCAGAAGATAAACTCAGGATCCAAAAAGATCTTGACAAACTTGAACAATGGGCTCTGTCCAACAAAATGAGTTTCAATGTGGAGAAAAGCAAAGATTTACATTTGGGCAGGAAAAATCAAAGATACAAGTACAGATTGGGCGAGACCTGTGTTAGATCGCGCAGGCAGTAAGACACGAGTCGAGTGACAGTCAGCTCTTGGTTTATTGGCAAGGCGTAAGGTAAATCC
>NW_015386858.1:792712-801816 GCF_001527695.2 Protobothrops mucrosquamatus | reverse complement strand
GACCCTGTTGCTAGTTAGCCAACCAGCAATGGGCATGAAACTGTATGCAGATGGAGAAGGGCCATCACCCTTAATGGGCGATCAATGGTGAAGGGCAATCACCCTTAATGGGCGATCAATGGTGAAGGGCAATCACCCTTAATGGGTGATCAGGATATGCATAGGGGATTAAGGGGGGGGGAATACAAAGAACACAACAACCTGTCTCAAAAACAGTAACTAAGAGAGGGACCTTGGAGTCCTAGTGGACAATCACTTAATCATGAGCCAACAGTGTTCAGCAGGAACCAAAAAAGCTAATACAATCCTGGGTTGTATAAACAGAGGCATAGAATCAAGATTACACAAAGTATTAGTACCACTTTATAAAACCCTAGTAAGACCACACCTGGAATACTGCAGCCAATTTTGGCCACCATATCACAAAAAAGATGTTGAGAGTTTGGAAAAAAATCAGAGAAGAGCAACTAAGATGATCAAAGGCCTGGAAATTAAAACATACGAAGAACGGCTGCAGGACTTGACTAGTCTAAAGAAAAGAAGGAATAGGGGAGACATGTTAGCAGTATTCCAGTATTTGAGGGGCTGCCACAAAGAAGAGGGGTTATTCATCAAAGCACCAGAGGGAAGGACAAGAAACAATGGTTGGAAACTGATCAAAGAGAGAAGCAACCAGGAATTAAAGAGAAACTTCCTGATAGTGAGGGCAATTAACCAATGGAACACCTTGTCTCCAGAAATCGTGGGCGCTCTATCACTGGAGATTTTTAAAAAGAGACTGGACAATCACTTGTCTGAGATGGTATAGGACAGATTCTCCTGCCTGAGCAGGGGGCTGGACTAGAAGACCTCCAAGGTCCCTTTCTATTCTATTCTATTCTATTCTATTCTATTCTATTCTATTCTATTCTATTCTATTCTATTCTATTCTATTCTATTCTAAACTCAGTGGTGTTAGCAAATCCTGTTTTCAGGTACAGTTCCCCCAACGCTGTCTATATGTTGTTGGCCTCATATTGGCTTTCCTTTCAAGCACATTGTGAACATTAAAAGACAATGAGGTGATCTACCTGAAATATACCTGTTTTTAAAAAAAAATATTACTCCCCCTCCAAAAAAAAATCTCAAGTTGACCTCAATAGCTGGTGATTTGTTAGACATGGCCACATAATTCTCTTGAAACTTGTTTTCCACTGCGATCTTCAGGAATGTTTTTTGACTTCCCAGGCTAGTCTATACCAAGGGATTTCCTAGTGGTCTTCCATCCCACCATTATAACCAGATTCAATTTGTATGGCATTTTGAGTTCAGTTGAGATTGGCTGAGGAACGCTCATAAGTTTAAGCAAGAGAAAGCTTGTACCTCCCCCGGTTATTCATCCAGATTTTTCAGGAAACACTATTTTTGGAAGAAGGAGTGTAACAATTTTATTTTTTTCACTCTCAGGGAGGTGTTTGCTGCGTGGGGATAATAGGCATTGTGGTGCAATTTATTTGGAAGGTACAATGTTGGAGAAAGCTGCTATATAGCAGGACAGACATCCCTGTCTTCAATGCTGTTTGGTTTAGTGCCAAGTAATCACCACCAAATTATTACTAAAATGTATATATAAAGCCATTGAGGTATTTACTTAAAAGGTCAATGAGGTGAGAAAGGCTCGGAACAGCTACTGAGAGCTTCTCTCAGAGGTAGAAGTTGTTCTCATGCTAAGGAGAATCGGCATCTTAAATTTTGTTCATAGTCACAGAAGCAGGAGTGTTAAGAGCAGAGATCTTTCTGCTACAATTCCACTTTTGTGCAAGTGGTTACAAACAGAAGAAACAAGCTGGCCTTTTCTCTGTGAGAATGTACGTATCCATCTCCTGCTTCTCCACAGAATATAAAGCAGCATGGGTGTTTCAACCCCTCCCTCCCCCCCAAGTTTAAAGCTAATCAATATGGTCCTAAGTCAGAACAGGTTATCCATTTGACCAACACGATTTTACCTTTCTTGTGGCGTAAAACTAACACCAGGGTCATAAAGTGAGCCTCTGGATCAGTATAGACTTTGCCAAAACCCAGAAGTGCCTGTTTTCAGCAAAAGCATGATGATGTGAGTCATGTGACTGCAGGATACAACCAACAGCTGTAAATATGGGCTGGTTGCCTAGTGCCTGATATATTATAAGGTGACCAATTGTCCTCCTTTAGGGAGGACAGTCCTTCTTTTATAAGTTCTGTCCTCTCTATATGTCCTCCTTTTCGATATTTGAAGACTAATCTGTAAATCTCCGTATTCGATCGATGCCGATCTGATCCGTTGCGTGTGATGTGACGTATTTGTATTTGACATGACGATTCATCAAGGCTCAGTACAGTGCGGCGAGATGCAATTATGAGACGCATGCGCTCCGCACAGGAGAATTGTTTTGAGAGAGTGCGCGGCGCGCAAGTGGCTTTGTTTACTTCTTACTGAAACACGACACGGCACACACACACACATTAGACTCACTTTTTTTCTTCAATTTATTTGTGTCCTCCTTCTCATTGTAAAAAAGTTGGTCACCTTAGATGTATAGTTACATGACTGGGGGTGGGCCCTCATTGTCCTAACTTTGGAACCAGGGCTTAAATCGAGGACTACCTGTATTTTATTCTCATGACAATCCTGTGAGGTGGATTGTGCCCCAGTTTATTCAGTAAGCTTGGTGGCCAAAATGGGTATGTCTGGACTCTCCCCAATTCTCTAACCAAGATAGGTGAAGATGTGTGCTTACATATCAGTGGTGGGATTCAGCCAGTTCGCACCACTTCGACAGAACCAGTAGCTAATTTCTGTTGCCCAGGCCCAGAATGGACTTCCGGAAGCGGCATCCACACAGATAACCGTTTGTTCACATATTTAAATCCCATCAATGTTACATATCCTTTGTGATCCAACAATAACTAACCATATTTAAAGTACACTTCTGCACCCAAAGCAGCAGTGCAGAAACTGTCCAATTGGCATGCCTGCTACCAGGCAGTAACAGCCCATCCCCACCCTTCCCAAAACCAAGCTCAGCTAAGCCCAGCCCACCCAAAATGTATGAGTTATTGATATCCTGCCTCTGCCGGAAAATCCAAAGGACCCCTCAGTCCTCCCAACCTACCAAAGCCCAGGCTGATCAGCACAGACCGTACCTTACCAGCATCCAAAATGGCCTTCCAGGCACTGGTTGGCCACATCAAATTCCTTCCTGGGTGTAACAGAGCTCCCAGCTGGTTAGTTTTGCCATATCCTGCTTTTTTTGAGAATGTGCCAGTCTCCAAAGCCACCGTGCCTTTTTCAGAGGGAAAGCTAACCAGAATTGTGTAGTGAGAAAAAGAAAAATCTGCTGCTGAAGGAGGAAGCTAGGTAGCTTTTGCAGCAATAAACAATGAGTAGGGCCAAAAGCCACTTCTGGTCGGTCCCTGCCTGGATTTTGATGCTCAACCATACTCCTGCTTAAAACTCAGCTTGCGTGGCAGCTTGATATATATAAGCAGCAATCAAGGCAAGGCTGCACAAAGTTCCCAACATAGGCAAGAAACTATGAGTGAGTCAAAAACCAAAGACCTCCTAATGAGGTCACTTCATTAAAATGTGTGTGTGTGTGGTTCACCTTATCCAGCCAGGGTTTTTTTGCACTTTCCTGTCTGTCCAGTCATAGCCAATCTCCCACACACAATCAAACTCAGATTTTTTTTTAAAAAAAGCTAAAGGTGTAGCTAGTCCTCAACTTATGGCCATAATTGGGACCAGAATTTCTGTTGCTAAGAAAGAGGGGTTGTTAAGTGAGTCATGCCAGGTTTTACGGCCTTTTTTGAGCTGGCTTGACACAGCGACCTTCCATCTGGGAAAGTCACAAATGGTGATCATGTGACCATGGGACACTGCCTGTAAATACATTTTGGTTGCCAAGCACCCAAATTTTGATTAGATGTTGTGCTAGTTGTAAGTCACTATTTCAGTGTCGTTGTAACTTTCAACAGTTGCTAAATGAAAGATTGTTAAGTTGAGGATTATCTGTATGTGACCCAACAGCTACTAAAATGGGGCAGAGGAGGGGGGGCAGAATCAGAATGTGCCTCTGAAAGCGCCTGGCAAACAAACGCACAAGTGAGGGACTTATTTCATCAAAGCTGCAGATAGAAATGCGTGCATCCAATGAGAAAGAAAACAATTTAAAGGAGGCCTTTGACTTTCCATCACTTTATTTTGTAAAAATAGAAAAGTCCCCCCCCCCAATCTGCGGCACAGCTGGGAGTGCAGGGGCAGGGGAGAGTCCTGTAAAATACCATGGAAAGCTGGTTATGTAAACATCAAAGAAGGGCCTCACCCTTTTTTTTTTTCTTCTCCCTTTTCTATCCCACCCCACCACAAACAGACTCCATTTTAAGGCCCAGGGGTATTTATTTTGACAGCTTATTTTAGGGGGGGGGGGAAACCAAGACCATTCAGCCCGGAGGCTCTGTTCCTTGGTGCGCTGCAATCTGTCAACACTTGCTCTGCAGAGGGAAGGGCCAAGCTCTAACTCCCTTTACTACCCAATCCCTGGTGTAAACATAAGTCAATAAATAAAATCTCCTCAAGGGTTGCCCTGCTCATGGCCGGCAAGGGAAAGAAAGCAGCATCTTGAGCTGCAGAGGTTGCTAACTTATTCCACCCTGCAGCCTCTCCCAGAGGCAAAGTGACCCCCCTCTTCTTTTCTCCCCCATGAAGGCTTTCCAGAGGAAGAGAAGAAAGGGAGGTCAGGACAGAAGAGGAGCTGGTAATGGCAAAGCACTAAGCAGAGGGCAATAACTTGATGTAACAACTCCTTCCTTCCTTCCTTCCTGCCCCACCCCTACCCCCACCCCCCCAGTGTTGTAGTGTTTGGGTTTTTACACATTCCTATTGCTGGGGCAGGAGAGGCTTTGCGGAGGAGACTTTTGCCCTCTAGCGATAAGGGAAGAGAGCTTTTGCTGGGCTTGGGTTTTGCCCCTGGAGTTGTGAGAGAGGAGCAAAAATGGCTCCTCCTCTCAGCCTGGGGGAGGGAAATCAAGCTTCCTGGAGCTGAAGTGGTCCTCCTGCTCCATCAAAGTGCTGCAGAAAGAGAAGTAAAGGCAAGTTAAGGCAAGCCGTGACCACCCACCCGGCTTGCTTTTATCATCCTAGAGGGTGACTCACTTCTCCTTGACAAGGGCAGAAGGGGGCCCTGAGAGACAGCAAACAGGTTCAAGTCTGTAACTCTGCACCCCCCACACCGCCCCTTATCTTCATGATATCTTTGGTATCTAGTGTCCTTTGGGGTCTGTTTCCCAGAATTCCTAGCACCGGGGTCATAAGCATCCCAAGCAACAGATACAACCCCCAACCCACCCCAACCCTGCTATACCTCTGCCTTAGGATGGGGAGACAAGAGGGAAGGAACACTGCCCCTCCCTAAATCCCACTATGGGATCCACTCTCTGCCCTGCGATAATAACACATTAGCACTTTATAAAGCTAACCAAAAGGAGCCCCTCCCCCCCAACAAGAATTGGCATAGCTTGCCGGAATCCATCAGAGATGGATATTAATACAGGCACACCCTAAGGCGACACGTATAGGGATGCCTACGTAGAAGTCCTGCCTTTATCTCTCCATTCCCCAGCATTATTGGTCCAAGGTCTCTTGTGTGCAATGGGGAGACGAAGGGCTGTATGTTCCTCTGTTGGTCTTCAGATTCTTGAATAAATAGCATCCCAGGTGCCTGGGCTCTTGGCTTGCAAGGCAGAAGAACTTTAGACTGGGTTAAAGGAGGAACCAAGAAACCACTCATTAGAGTCTCTGTCGGCTCTTGGGATGCCTCTTTTCTCAGAGGCCAGTTTTTTTGGGGGGGGGGAAATTGCACATCTGGAGCTCATCCCATTTCGAAAGTTGTAGCCCCTTTGGGGCTTCCCAGGTTCTGAAACATTTGGCTTGAAGCTGCTTGACTCATCCGGACAGGCAACCTGGGGGGGCTTTGGCAAAGCTCTGGGGTTGGGAGAAAAGGCTTCTGAATAGACATCCAAGGCCCCAAAGAAAAAAGATTAAGGCAAGAGGCATCCAGCCCACGTCACCAAACACAGAGGAGAAGAGAGGAACAGGTTGCGGCTGCCTCCTAGCTCATCTTGAGTGCCGTCCTGATGCCTGACTCTGGCAGATGAACCAAGAGCAGGAAAGGCAAGCCTAAAACTGTGTCCAGGAGGAAACGGGCCACGGGAAGGCAGAGATGAGACGCAGAAAGCCATCTTCTCCCAGCCTTTCTCAGCCTAGATCCAGGCTTTCTTTTGAGGTGCTAGGGGGCCTCCTCTGGGCTTTTGGTGTCAGCTGGGCTCTCCTCAGTGCTCGGGGCTTCTGCCGAAGTTGGAGGTTGTGACAGCTCATCTTCAAACATTTCAGGATTTTCCAGCATCTCTCGGATGAGTGGTGGCATGGGACCAGGGATCTCCATCTTCAAGGTGATGGCCCGTTCAGCACCTGTTGAAGAGGAGAAGAGGGAAATGGGTAGCATTGGCAGATGGGAGTTTCCCCATGAAGCCCGTCAGGTAATAAGAGGGGCTGCATTATTCTTCACCAAGAACAGTTGCCACAAGCTTCTCATTGATACTACAGGTAGTCCTCAACTTACAATAGTTCATCTAGTGACCATTCAAAGTTACAATGGCACTGAAAAAAAGGGACTTATGACCATTTTTCATACTTATGACTGCAACAGCATCATCATGGCTCATGTGATCAAAATTCAGACGCCTGGCAACTTGCTTATATTTATGACGGCTGCGGTGTCCCGGGGTCATGTGTGATCACCTTTTAGTGAACTTCTGACAAGCAAAATCAATGGGGAAGCCAGATTCACTTAACAACCAGGTTATTAACCTGACAACTACAGAGATCCACTTAACAACTGTGGCAAGGAGGGCCGTTAAATGGGGCAAAATTCACTTAACAAATGTCTCACTTAGCGACAAAAAATTTGGGCTCAATTTTGATCAGAAGTCGAAGACTACCTGTACTGCAAACTCAGAGCAGCTACCAATGTATCTTGCACTTCAGTTTACACATTGGCTGTCTGCACATATATCCAAGACTCTTCATAACCTCTGTGGAAGGAACCAAAAACTTTAAGTGAAGGGGTTATATCAAAGCTCTCAAGGAAGTGCTTGCAGGGGACAACTCCTCCTTTCCCCCAAAGCTTTTGGAAGAGTCCTTCCATAGACCACCAATTACAGGATATGCTATGAGCAAGAGGCAGAGTCAACCAGATCAGTAGGCTTGCGCCACACTGCAGCAAGCAAAATAGTGACAGCCATTAAAAATAGTACCCAATTATCTCTCTTCTACCATAAGTCTCTGGTTCCTAGAGTGAGATACAGTATTTAGAAACTGCTTCAGGCATCTCAGGAGTGCCCCATGGCCAAAACTTCAAATATATACACCCAGCTCCAATGATCTTACGCTCCCAAATGAGAATGTTCTGTTTTACCTTTGGTACTGATCCCCCGCAGGTCAGTAATTTTCATTAGCATGCGGGGAAACATGTAAGGCTTGTTGGGCCGACGTCGGCGCGCATAAATCTTCAGTGCTTCCAGCAACGGTTCCTGTAACTTATCTACCTTTTCCGGTTCTTCCAGGTCCATTCGATCTGTGGGGAAAAGAAAGACTATGATGTGTTTGTTCTGCTGCTGTGAACATGCTAGGCTGTCCTTGACTGTTTCACGGAATACACAGAATGCCAGTTTTCATCTCCTGATGAGCATCCTTAATCCTTGTGGATTGCAGGGCAAGAAAAAAAAAACCATAAACCAGTGGTGGCGAACCTATGGCACATGTGCCAGAGGCGGCACTCGGAGCCCTCTCTGTGGGCACATGTGCCATTGCCCTAGCCTTGCCTCCTCCCGTGACCCCCTCACCAACAGCCCCCCTGGAAGAGAGTCGCCCCCGAGCATGGCCCACACAAAGCAGCGCAGCCAAGGACATGGCAGCGTAGACAAGACTCTGCCCTCACACCCCATCATGCACAGTTGATGCTGCAGGGTGTGGGCAGAGGGCATGGCCGCAATGGTGCTGCTGGGCTGCCTGGGCAATCTGCGACGGGCCCTGGAGGTGGTGAGTGGCCCTCCGGGCAGGTGGGGTGGGGGCGGGGCAGGGGGTGGAGCAGGGGCGGAGCCAGTTTTTGGGCACTCGGTCTCTAAAAGGTTCGCCATCACTGCCATAAACAAACCCCTAAAACAATTAAGTAATAGGAAGCCTCTTAGATGGGGTTTCTGCTTGACCAAGCTCCAGATAAAGATATTTCACTGTTGTCCCCTTTTTGTCATTACATACTGGTTTTTTTTCCCTTTCATAAGAGGGAATGGGATCCTAATACCATGTCAGGAAAGAAAGAAAGAAAGAAAGAAAGAAAGAAAGAAAGAAAGAAAGAAAGAAAGAAAGAAAGAAAGAAAGAAAGAAAGAAAGAAAGAAAGAAAGAAAGAAAGAAAGAAAGAAAGAAAGAAAGAAAGGAAAAGAAAAGAAAGCTGGATTTTATGCTCCATCTAGTCCATGAGGAGAGAAACTGGGTGGATGATTTCTCCAGGGGACAGAGAAATTCTCCCACACATTTTCAAAGGCAGACCTCTGCAGATGAATTGTAGCATTGCTCCTGAAAACATCTTGTAAAAGGACTTCTTAGTAATGTCTTCCCCAGAGACTGGATTGATGGGCATTGAAGCGAAGGTAGAAGTGACTGTATAAGAAAGCACAGCACATTCACATCCATGCCCACTCTCCACTTCTTCACTACATCTTTCAAAACTTATCTGTTCATGACCAACTACCTTCACCCACGAAGTAATTTCTAAAGCAAATTCTCTGTCATCAAAATAAATGAAACCTGATAGAAAAAATATGAAAGAACACAACTCTGTTTATGTAATCATATATACGGATTGGTTTGTCTAGGGCACATGACTTTCCCTCCTCCTCCTCCTTTTAATTTAGAAATTATTTCATTTTAATTGCTACTAGTTTTTAGACTTTGCAGTGGTCCACGCCAATGTTTTTCCTACTTCATTCCTACAGATCTACGATGACATCAGAGATTAGACTGGCCCCCACT
>NW_015386858.1:766440-792368 GCF_001527695.2 Protobothrops mucrosquamatus | reverse complement strand
AACTCTGTTTATGTAATCATATATACGGATTGGTTTGTCTAGGGCACATGACTTTCCCTCCTCCTCCTCCTTTTAATTTAGAAATTATTTCATTTTAATTGCTACTAGTTTTTAGACTTTGCAGTGGTCCACGCCAATGTTTTTCCTACTTCATTCCTACAGATCTACGATGACATCAGAGATTAGACTGGCCCCCACTCTAACACTCTTTCGGAAGGCGGAAAAGACCTGGTTCTGCCAGCGGGCCTGGGGAACCCAGAGCAGGATAGAGCCCATCAAACAGCTAATTTATGTGTGTTGTCTCTGGGGTGGGGGGTTATTATATTATTTTATTATTTTTCTCTTGTTATTTTTATTTTTATTGGGTGTTTTTCTTATTTATGTAAGCCACCTTGAGTCGCCATGTGCAAGTAGGCGGCAATACAATTTTTCTAAATAAAATAAATACTCTAGGACAGTGGTTCTCAACCTTTTTAATGCCGCAACCCCCAACCGGTCGTAAGTCGAGGACTAAACCGGTCATAAGTTGAGGACAAAACCGGTCGTAAGTCGAGGACTATCCAACTGGTCGTAAGTCGAGGACTTTCCCTGCCCGGGAGCACCGCGCATGCGTGGTTCCGTCCCCTGCGCCGGCCGAGGCGTAGCTGGCAAGCAGCAGAGACGGAGCAGGCCGACCACCAGCTGGCCCAGCACAAGGGAGGTAAGGCACCTGCCGGAAAAGGGGGAAATAAATGGCGGACAAAAAAAATGGCGGACAGCCTTGCTTGGCGACCCCCGTGAAATGGTCGATCGACCCCAAATGGGGTCACGACCCATAGGTTGAGAACCGCTGCTCTAGGATATATTTTGCACCATGTGATTTAATTTTCTCTTCTTTGGAATTCGATACTGTGACTGGCCGATACTTATGAGAGATTGATCGAAAAGCAGACTTGTCTCCTCAGCAAATGCCCTTAAAAGTTAAGGTGTGTGTCTATGTGTATGCATGCAAATACACAAGATTCCTGGTTTCCCTGATTGCGAGAGTGGGACATCCTTCTCTCCACCTTGTTTTAAGTCTCTTGCACTTGAGTTGTGTTCCCCTGCCTACGAAGAAAAGAAGCTGAGGCCTCTGCCCGTCTTCTGAAGTTCCCCAGGGGAATTTAAGAGCATTCTTCTCCAAAGTGACGTTTCCATTCCATCCAAGCTGATAGGGAAAAGATGCAGGGATGCAGGAGCTGCACTCAAGGTATTACCTCCACAGATGAGGCAGATCGCGCTGAGCAGGCCTGTCTCGGTGTCATCCATTTCGAGGGGAAGCAACTGCCCAGCAAAGGCAAAAACCAAGTCAGTGAGGGGCCCAAAGCCAGCATTATGCATCTGGGTACGGTTCAAAGTCAGCCCATCTGAGAAGGTCATCGTGTCTTGTTCTGGAGTGTAGCGGATACAAATACGGAGCATCTGCAGAGGGTGGAGAGGACAGAAATAAAGTCACTGGAGAAACATATTTTAGGGAGACCAACCTTGTTTTGTTTTTTTTCCTCCTCTTGTTTATTTCTGGTACTCCTATAATATCCAATAAAGAAACGCTTTGGACTCCATACGTGTTTTGAAACATTTTCACCGTGCAAAATGCAGTTTCCTGAGAACATCAGCCTTTCCAATAAATGTTGGCCTTTCCTCCTACAATTATATGTTTGGAAAATGCCCAGCAAAACCTCAGTAACCAAAGCTGAGCAAAAACTCTTGACCTCAAAAAAAAAAATATCTGTAGAGGGGAAGAGCTTCCCATGCTTCTGCCTAGCCCTCCCAGCATTCACAGATGCATGAATTATTCAAACATGGGTTTCAATGTGCATTACTTAGACACACTGCTACTTTAGGGATCACCTTGGAACCTTGGGTCTTTCAAAAAAAAAATCCTCTTGGTCTTTTTAAGGCCAAATATGTATATCCACCCCAAGTCCATGAAGGCCATCCCTCCCCCAGCTTACACACACCCCTCCACCAGGTTCTGCAGCTCTGTCCCTCACCAGGATGTCCAAGCACGCTGCCTTCAGCAAAGTAATTTGGTCAGCAATGCTGAGGGTGGTAAAGCCGGGTAGGCGTTTGGCAAACTCTACTATCTTGATGATGCATTTGGTGGCCAGTTCGCTGAATTTGTCCCATAGTCCCAGGTCCAGCTGTACTCGGTGATCAGCACTGGAGTTCTGGAAGAAAAAAACAGTCAGGCATTACAATTGCTTTCTCTTTTTCCACACCTCACGTTCCTCTCTGGGGACACACACAGGACAATGTTACTCCTGAAGTCAGCATTCCTGTTCTGCCCCTTTGAGTGGTCTCCTCCAGCTTAGCAGCTACAAGTAGCTTGGGAATGCAATTCCCAGGATATCCATTATGGATAAGAATTTATGGGAGTTCCAGTCCCAAGATGAAGCCAACAGGGTGAGCCCGGTGTTGGAAAATGCTGTTGAGATAGTGAACACTGCAGAAGCTGGTTTTAGCTTCCAAAAAGAAATTTGGGAGCAAAGATAAATTATTATTTTTTTCTTAACCCTATGGGCATTTTTCTCTGTTGTCTTCCCCACTCTTTTCTCCCCTTCCATTTTCCTTTCTTCTTAAAAATAGTAATTCTTAGAAAAGTGACAGTATTGCCTTTGCTGCTAACTGAGCAAATCGACAAAGCAAATGACAAGCTGTGCATCTGAGCCTAACTCATGAGAAGATTTAGGAATTCCCACATATGGGATGGGGACACCATGATCCTCCAGGTATTGGACTACAACTCCAGTGCTGCTTTTCACTGCTGGCTGAACTGATGAGAGTTGGCAACTTAGCCATCTAGAGGGTCACAGCTGCCCCATCGCTGGATCAGTATATTTTCACTTAATTTTAATATCTACTATTAATAGCCTGAGAAAATTGGACTACTATGTTCTGTTGTGTCCTGTATTCTCTTAACCAAGATTGCTTGAAGTAAAAGTTTTATATGTGGAAGAGAAGAAGCTTGAATTATAGATGGTTTTGCATGGAGTGGGAGGTCGGTTACTTAAAAAGCTATGAAGGAAATAAAGAATTCATAAAAATAAGTGGAATTTTTAGCAATTGATTCAGCACTGAGCAGGGTTTAAGACAGGGCTCTGTGATGTTTCCTTTGTTGTTTAATGGATAAATGTATAAGGAATTGTGATGGACTTAAATAAGAGCTAAGTGGGATGGACTTAAATAAGAGCTAAGTGTATTTTGTTTTAATGTAGAAGATACCATATTTTGGTGAGAACCATAATAATTTGTCGTGAACTTTGGACAGTTTGTATGATGTTATGAGAAGTATAGATCTGAAAATTAATCTGTCAAAGATGAAGGTATTTATGTGTGATTGGAAAAAATGAAGTGAATGATTGCAAATTACATATATGGCAAAAAAAAACTAGTACAAGCAGATGAATTTATGTACCTTAATGAAGTTTTTGTAAAGACAAAAAAATTGATGTAGAAATTGTAAGGTGCAAATACAGAGGAAAGGTGATAACATGCGATTGTTGTGAGAAATAAATGTTCTGTGGCAATGAAAATGACTATGTACAGTAATTTAACAGATCTTTATTTAATGAACTTAAGAGCCAAAGGATCAATTTTTGCATTTGAATTTCATTCTCAAAATAATGTACAAATACATTATTCCTGTGATTTGTCTGAATAAATGATATTTATGTCATTTTCATCTATTTACATTAATTGTGTAATTGCATAATTACAGACATTCAGATTTAACAGACACCTTTTCCCTCTAAATGGCCTGTTCAACTGAGGTTTTATTATATACGGCTATGTTTTGCCTACTTTGTTATATGGAAATGAGACTAGGCCATGTCAGGAGAAAATAAAAAGGAAGTGAGGACCCTAAGCACTCTGTGTGTTAAAATAAGAAACAATGCGGTCAAGGATAAGTGAATATTGAATGAATGTAATTTGAATACAAAAGCGAGGGACCAATATGAAAGAAGTTTTTTGAGTGGCATGTAACAAAAAAAAAGAACAGTATGGATGGAATTGTAAAAACAAGATTATGAAGAGAGCAAAACAGTTTAAGAGGAAAAGAAAGCGAGAAAGTTGGTTGGATAGAACTGATAGGATTCTCCAAAAGAGAAAGTTGAGAATTTCCAAAACAAAAGACTAGGTATGAAATATTGTACGGGCCTGCTTTTATTTGACTTGCTATTTCTTACTCTTTTTGTATGCTCTGCATAACATTGCTTATCCTGAAAGGAAACAGCTTGATGGGATGGGTATGCATGTACAGATTATTGATTAATCTTGGACAAATAAGAAATAGTACTTGATCTTTGGATGTGGTTTTCCTTTTTTCCTTTTGTCTTGCTACTCTGATCATTGTCCTATCTCCATGGCTGCCTTTATCAAGTTTTAAATTAACTAGAGTTAAAATTAACAGGTTTGTTCAGATTTCTGATGACAAGGCATATCGTGGTGGTGTAAGATAGAAGTAAAGCTTCCAAATTGCTCCTTGTGGCTTAGCAGAGGATGGGGGGAAAGCACACAACCCAGGAGGTTTTGATTTTGTGGTTTAGCTCACCAGCATAATATGCTGTGAAGCAAAACATTAAGTACCACAACTCCAATATGACGCTGTGGGTTCAGCCAAGGCTAGAAGTACCCAGGGTTTTCTATTGTGTCCTGCACTTTAGATTACATTCTCAACAGAGTAGGTTACATTCTCAAAAAGAGTAGGTTACAGTCATTACCGTGGTGTATTTGCCCAACTGGCAAAGAGATGGGAAGGTTTCCTGATGAGCTTTGCTGACCTTCTGGATGAGCTCTTCCAGTTCAGGTGTCATTTCATAGCTATCTACCACCACTTCCTCTTTCACATCCTTTTTCTTCTTATTGCGGTCATTCCTCACAGCTGAAAGAGGAAAGAGAGAGCAAAAGTGATGGAAAAGGGTATTTTTAATTGACCATATCGAGAAACTTCCCAACAGTGAGGACAATTAACCAGTGGAACAGCTTGCCTTCAGATGCTGTGGGGGCTTCATCACTCGAGGTTTTTAAGAAGAGACTGGACAGCCACTTGTCTGAAATGATATAGGGTTAGGGTGGACTTAGGCTTGAGCAGAAGGCTGGACTAGAAGACCTCCAAGGTCCCTTCCAGCTCTATTCTGATTCTGAATTTATATCTCCAGAAAAGACCATGGTGGGATAAT
This sequence comes from Protobothrops mucrosquamatus, assembly GCF_001527695.2. Classification (NCBI taxonomy): domain Eukaryota; kingdom Metazoa; phylum Chordata; class Lepidosauria; order Squamata; family Viperidae; genus Protobothrops; species Protobothrops mucrosquamatus. Next base: position 787,167 of record NW_015386858.1, on the reverse strand, counting down.
GGCTGAAATGTTACCATTGACTTAGGCAATATAATAGAAATGGAAATGCTGGATAGCTTCTAAGACAGGGGTCCCCAATCCCTGGGCCGTGGACTGGTACCAGTCTGTGGCCCATTGGGAACCTGACCGTGCAAACAGTGGGCAAGCACGCGAAGCTTCATTTGTGCATGCACGAGAACCAAGTTGTGCATGCAAAACATTCCCTCCCCTCCCTGCCAACGCTGCTGCTGCTGCTGCCAACATTGCTGCTATGGGTCCGTGGAGACAGAAAGATTGGGGACCATTGTTCCAAGATCTTTTTTCCCCCAGGAGAAAAAGTATTGCGTACAATCCAGATCTTTCACCTCTTTGAAGGAAATGTATGTAAAAAGCAGGAGAAAGGCAACCCAGAGCACTCCGTGGCAGCTTTTGAACTGTAATTCCCATCAGATCCAGCCAGCAGAGCCATTGGCAAGACTTGTGGGAGCCATAATCCAAAACATCTGGAGGGCACAAAGTGGCCTGTTCCTCCTATAAAATATCTTCAGAGGGTTTGCCAACATTTTTTTTCCCTCCTACAGACTGACCTTCTCTCTTAAGCCTCAACTGCTGTATTGCTTTGTTTAGGATTATCATATCTGGGCTGTAAAAATCCAGGCAACCACTAAATGGCAACAAAGGGTTAGAGACAATGAAGACAGCTGATAGTTTAAATAGTTGCTAACCTCTAAAGGAACAGGCAGACAGCTGCATTTAAATGTACTCTGCTTGTCTTTCTGATGACAGAAAAGAATAACAGCATCAAATTGGTTCCTCTGATTGCTCAGCCTGAATCTGCTATGGTTACAAGGGTGGCAACTGTTGCTGCCCTTACGGTATTAATGGGACAACTTTCCCTTCTGACTTAGAGCAGCAGGAAAACAACCATTAATCACTTTTCCTAATGTGGGACAGAGTGGATTTGGGCAAGTGTGGGTGAATGGTCTGGAATGTTATGCTTAGTCACCTGTTAAATCACCCAACAGGTACAGGAGGGGGGGTCTGCCTGGCTCTTTCTGGAAAAACAAATTCCTAGACAGTGCTGAGAAACTGACCCAGAGAAGATTATGGGATGAAGCAGGAGGGAATGAGTGACAAGTTAACTCCATCCTCAACGTATGCTGCAAGGAAATGGCGGTGTTGGCAATGAATCCAGTTCTGCTTTTCTGGCAAAGAAAACCTGGATATAACCTGGGGATGCGTTTGGAGCCAGAATGCAGGGAATAAAGCGATGCCCATCTCCTCACCCCCAATAATAAAAATGATTAAAAGCCCAACCCCCAAAATCAAAAGTCCCTTCTTGGAACAAGCAGTGGAGACCCTATAATGTGCCTGGTTGTGATGGAATCAGCAACATCAAATTGCAGAATCTGGTTTCTTCTCTCTAGTTTAAATAAACCTTCTGGCCAGACACAGAATTAGTGCAAAGTATTGACCTTGGTTGTTTGTTTGTTTGTTTTACAAAAAATACAAGTCTAAGTGTCTTTCAAAATAGCATTAAGCTCCTGTTTGTAAAGAGCCCTTGTAAGACCTGATAGGCACTTTGACATGTGCCAATCAAGCACTTTGTGGGCAAATGCCTCTCCCAATGTCAAATTTCTTATCTCTTTTGCAGCCCTGGCCAAAATGGCCACGCAGGTCACTTTCCATCCACTGGATGAGGAAGGGCATGCAAAGGGAGGCTGTGGGAGGATTGCCATCCTTTGCACTGCCAACAAACACAACAGCCTACAAGAGTGAATAGAAGCTGGGCCCATCCCTCTCCATCAGCAACTCTTTCACTGATGAAGCATGCCAGAGCACATCCATCTCAAAAACTGTGTCAGGAGAAGATGGAAAACACTACTTTAAAACTGGAACGGCTGGGCTGGGAATGAGACAAAAACAACTTGATGAGGGAATGCCATAATAAAAAAAAAAACAGTTACCAGCAGATGTTCATGCCTGGATAGGATGGTATGAGAGTAAACAGACTGAGGTATGCTCTATTCTCCTCCCAAAAGAATTATTGTACTCTATACCACCTCAGACTATTTGTCCACCAAGCAGCAGTTCTCCAGGATTTTGACCAGATAATCTTTCCCATGACCTCTCTGAGCCTTTTTTTGAAACTGGAGAGCTCAGGAATTCAAACTGGGATTGTCTGCATGCAAACAGCTCTGCCCAAAAGCAGCAGTCCTTCATGTCAGACTCCTAGTCACTTTGCCATCCCTTCTAGTGTTGCTTGACCCTCGGGGCTACTCTAAACAGTGCTCCTCAGGGAGAATTTTAACAAAAGTAGCTTCCCCATTCCCCCATTCCCTTGGAGTAGAGAAAAAAAAATCCAGCCCTTCGTCAATTACCCCATGCCATGCTCCTTTCTTTCTCTTTTTCAGCATAATCACAGGTTTCAGATTTCAGATTTCACACCTCTGTCATCTCCCTAACCTCTAAGCCATGCAGTAAATTCTGCAATTCCAAAAAGACTACCGGTATCCCAGAATTGTTCCGAGAATGGTGCTCAGTCAGAAGGACCATCTAAAGAGCTGGACAGAGAGCCAAAGGGATGTTGGAGACGTTGGGAAAGGAGGGTGGGTAGGGTTGCTGTACCTCACTTCACCCAACAAACAGAGCTGTTACTTTCTCCAGTGTGGAGCAATAACCAAGTCCAGAGCTTCTCCAATGGCAGGATAAAACTCATATTTAATGCACAAAGTTCATTAAAAATAACCTGCGAGGTTCTTGATTTCTCCTCACCCTAGACATAGCATATTGCATGTCTGCAGACTCAAGCAAAACAAATCCAACCTTAAGTAGTGTCCTACAACTAGGAGTTTCAGGACATTCTGTACTTTGTGGCAAGAGGTTCCACTGTGTGATGGCAAATACTGAGTAGCGTTGTCAAGCTCAAATGGGTTGGAGACCCTCAACAAGCCTTCCCTAGAAGAATGTGTGGGACGTGTCAAATCTAATAGCTGAGATGATCCTGCAGGTACATGTAAGCCAAGCCAGGTGGGGCATTAAAGATAATAACCAGCACTTTGAACTAGGCTCAGAAACAAAACTGTACTGCAACTACAGCACCAGTCTTACCTGACTGTATCTTCTATCAATGCCTAGCAGAAGAGCCAATTAAAACATATGATTTGTCTTCAGAGGTAGTCCGGAAAAAATAACTTTGAGGAACAGGCGGAAGAACCACAACCAAAACAACAATCAGATAAAAAAAAAAATCTGATTCCTGGACAGAAAAATAATTTCAAAAAGTGTCTCAGAGAAGATCCTCTCTAGTTCTCACAAAGATAAAGGGAGGGTGGAGATCAGTACATTTAGTCTTGCACGATTCTGTTAAACTTTTACTGTAAAAGGTAATATTAGCATTCATAATTTTGGTTTCCTAGCCTTGAAGAACTGACATCCTATGACCCAAATATGTTGGAGGAAAAAAACAGGAGAAAAGTGCACTATGTACACTTTTTTGAACTTCCATACAATATAAATAAATAAATAAAGGATATAAATCATACAAATAAATCCAACCTGTCAGCAATCCAATCACCAGCCAACACTGGGCAAAGCCTACCCAGATATTGTGTCTAACAGGAATCATAAGTCTAGGAGGACCCCAAATTGTGGATCCCATCTATTCTTGGCAAATAGCAACTCCAACTTACAGTATTTCATCTGAGCTTGTTTTGACCTCTCCACACACCGAGTCAGAATTTTTTTTTAATCTAACCACAATACTCAAGATGGAATTTGACCAATGTAGAATCAAGTGGAACTGTTCTCATGGTTTGGAAAACATTGCTTTTGTTGATTATGCGTAGTTACTTCAACTATCATTGAAGCAGATTACAGACCACCATCTGGATGGCTGGGTTAATACAATTTGCAATTTGCTTAATTTGATCAACCAGTTTTGGGGGATTTGCACACTACAACAACATTAACTTAAAGAGCTGGGTTCACACAACACAAAATCTAACCAGGTTAAAATTAACCATGCTGAGAATGTTTTAGGAATATAGCGTTTAAATATGTAAGAGCTCTGGTTAAGCATGCCATGTGAACAGAACCGATGTGTATTTGCTTAGGAACTGCCTCAGGTTCCATCATGCAAAAATAGCAGAGGATACCTAAAATAAACAGTTTCTGATGATAATTTTAAACTTACCTCTCCCACACTGCTGGAGAGGAAAAGAGAACAACAAACATGAATTAAGTGAAACCTGTAATTAGGAAACTGATAGTAATTACTAATTTGCCAGAAAACATAGCAAGTACCTTAAATGGCACAAGAGCATTGCAATGCTTTGAGCTTAGGCTCTACACAGGCATTTTCCCAAAGCTGTTCGGGGTTGTTATTAACTACTTGGAAATATTTCACCTACCTTGTTATATTTTAATCGGATATGGCTTTTTAGAGAAAGAGTTGATAATGAGGGAAGGTTTATGTTGCAACATCAATGTCACTGATAGAACAAGAGGCAAAGATACATAACTAACCTACTCTTCATGCTATTTTTTAAAATACAAATCAAAATTATTAAAAAGCATTGTACAGGACAGTCATATGCGTCCACTGTGCACAATGCCCTAGGAATAAACCTCATGAACGAAACAGGACTTGCATCTGAGTAAAAACAGATAGGAATAATATATTATTAGCCACTCTTTTGGTTTGTTTCTGTGCACAGTTATGGGAATGGCAGGGATTTTAATCCACTTTCTGCAGTGACACAGGCTGCTTCAAAAGAGCATTTATAGTCACGGTGGTCATACAAACACTTTCCTTGTCCGGGAAGGCAATAAGCAGCCATTTGTCTGGCGTCTACCCAAGGCTATCTACCGCTCTACCAATTTCAGGGTGCCAAAATGGGGACAGTTTCTATGTTGGTCTCCCAGCTAGCTGCAGAATCTCAAAGGAAGAAGCCTGGATCTGGCGCCCTCCGGAGAAGGTATCTGGAGATGGCCCCAAGAGGGCTTCTTCTCCATTGGCGTGCATAGGGATGTTTTGCCCCCTCTCTCTGTCTCTTCTCAGCCAGGGTACCCTCCTTCCCCTTCTTCTGAATCCTGCCAGCGCTCCTTCTTCACTGAGAGCCTTGGGTTGCGTGTGCACTCTCCTCGGCCTGAGCCTTCTCAGGCTGCCCTTCCTGTTCACCCCTGGATAAAGCGCCAGGGATCTGGGAACAGGATACGCCAATCGGCAGGATATACACTTATAGCCGCAGTCAGCACAATGCTGAGGGGAGAGGAGTGGAGGGGGGGGAGGCTGCCAGCCCAGGCATACTGCTCTCTGGAGGGGGGGTTTTGCATGCAGATAACATTACTCCACTGCCTTAGGGGAGCTCTCCCCTAATCTCTCCCCCAAAAAACTTCCCCCCCCTCTTTTTTGTTTTTCACAGCGAGGCGTGTGGCGGCCACACGGTTTCGGAGAGTGCATCTAGCTGGGATCCATGTCCCTGCCCGTGGTCCCAAGCCCCATCTGAGCCCTGCATGGAATACAGAGGGAAAGGGGAAAAGCCTGGGCTGGCTCAGATCCCTTCGGCCATCCGTTTCCTGTCTCTGCAGTGACAACCCATCGGGATAACATTCTTCTTCGTAGTTTCCCCCACCCTTGACACCACGCTCCCCTGGCCCCATCCTCTCTCTCTTCCCCCCCCCTCCTCTCCCTTTAAAGTGACAGGCCCTCGGAAATAAATCGCCAGGTTTTGAGACCTAGACGTTCCTAATTAGGGGCTCTTAAAGAGGCGGTGATTAATGTGGGTCCTGGCTAAGGCCAGGGCAAAGACGTGCCTAAGCAGTTGGGAGTAAAAGCAACAGCCGCTGAGAGGCACTCTGTCTCTGAAAGGGCTGGGCGTTTTGACAGCCCTCTTAAAGGGGCAGCAGAGCACTCAGATTCGGCCTCCAAGGGATGCTGGTTTGTGTGTGGCTCCTCCAAGATTTTGGGGGATTATTTCCCCCACACCTAGTCCCTGCTCCCTATTCATTATGGAATATCATTATAGGTTTGCTGCTTTCTTGGCTCCTCCCACCCCATCCAGAAGGGAAAATTGCCATCATCAACTATTGTTTCTGAAAATCCACATGTGTCTTTTCATTTTCCAGAATTTTTGTTCACGGGAAAATCCATTTGAAAGCAATGCCATAGAAGAAAAATGTTATGGAGAAACCAGATACAAAAAGCAGATGGCTGCCCAGGAGGAACCAAAGATCCCTGGGAAAGATTTGTGTGAATTCTCCTAGGTGCATCTATGACTGAATCGCACCAACATGGCTTTGCTAATAAGCATAAAAATTGGGTACCCCTATATATTGTGCATAAAAGCAATGCTGGCTAGCAGGACAAACTGCAGGAGAATCAGAGGCACAAAATGTTCTTTAAAATAATGTGATTTTAGGCCTTGGAATATATGGAATAAATGCGCACTTCTAATCACATTTCTATGTGTGTGCACATAGATATGGTTTGCTGTTGGACATGGGTGTGTCTTTCATATTGTGTTAAATAGCTTAAGTCCATGTCCTGGAGGAACATTAAAAAATCTGCTTAGGCACCATCAATAAATATTTAAATGAACATTTATGAAATGTGTACAACAGGGCCATATAAAGCAATTAAGTAAGTATAGTCCCTATACAGATAATCTTCAGCTTACAACAGAATATTTAGTAACTGTTTGAAATTTCAACAGCACTGATAAAACTGACTTATGACCATTTTTCACACTTAACGACCGTTGCAGCATTCCCAGGTCACGTGATCAAAATTCAGACGCTTGGCAACTGACTCATATTTATGACGGTTGAATGTCCCGGGGGTCATGTGATCACCTTTTGCGAATTTCTGACAAGCAAAGTCAATGGGGAAGCTAGATTAACTTAACAACCCTGTTACTAATTTAACAACTGCAATGATTCACTTAACAACTATGGCAAGAAAGGTCATATAATGGGGCAAAACTCACTTAACAACTCTCTCGCTTAGTAACAGAAATTTTGGGCTCAATTTTAGTCATAGGTTGAGAACTACCTGTACTTTAGGTTTCCAAAGCAGATGTGTGGCCAAATCAAGTAATACACAGTGATTGCTCTAAAGCCAGTTGTTTTTCAACCTTGGTGACTTTAAGATATAAAGTCACCGAGGTTGAGAAACTCTGCCCTGCTTTCTCTTTTCTTTGTTGATCCATCCCAGTTTCCTTTGCTATCATTTATGGTCTTCCAATCTGCAAGTTTCTAACCATCATCTGGATAGTCATGGTAGGAAAATGAATGTTGGACTGGAGAAACCACTGGTCTGAGGAACAACAGCAGAGCGCTTGACAAACATTTAACTTCCTATCTTGGTCTCTTCTGTGCACTATTTGATTCAAAGCACAGATATGTTCATGCTGCTTCCTTTTTAGATTCCCTTCTCAAAAGCCATTTCTTTCACAACTAGAAGCATACAGTAGTTTTATATTTCCAGGGCTGTTGCTTGCAGTTAGCCCTGTGTCTCATTCTCAGGATTTTTCCTGCTTACGCCTACATTATGTGCACCCCAGCAATATTTAAGAGGGGTAACCCCTTTGGCATTAGCTTTGTACCAACCTCAAGAAGTTATAAACCAGCCTTCCCCAAACTGACTTGTTCTTTCTGGTTGTGCAAATACTGGGATTTGATGTTCTACAGCAGGGGTCTTCAAACTCAGCCCTTTTATGACTCATGGACTTCAACTCCCAGAATTCCTCAGCCAGGAACGCTGGTTGAGGAATTCTGGGAATTGAAGTCCATAAGTCATAAAAGGGCCAAGTTTGAAGACCCCTGTTCTACCGATATGGAAGATACAAGGGGATCTACTATTCAAACTCTGATGGAAGACTCACCTTCTTTGGACATGCCAACCTCAAAGCACTTCTGTAGGCGACAATACTGGCAGCGGTTGCGAGTAACCTTGTTAATCTGACAGTTCTTGTCTCGGTGGCAGGTGTAGACCATGTTTTTCTGAATACTTCGGCGAAAGAAGCCCTAAAAGTTATAGAGAGCAGAGTTACAAGTGAGCAGGAGGCTTGAGGTGAAAGGCTGGCATGGCAAGACTCTCTCCTGATTGCCAGTTCACACAGTCCTAAAGCATGGCTTACTTTAATCAAATTCAGCTGAACGAACTGAACATAGTAATTGACTGGGTCCTTACAATCCATTAAAATGTAAACGTGGTTTATCAACCATAATGACTGCATTCATGCAGAACACTCTCCCCAAGTCAAACCACATTCAGGCTTAGCTTAACAGGAGCAACCAGTCACTGTTTCAGTTGGGGACTTCTGTTTATAGAAGTTTGTTTAGTGCAAGATATCCTCTGGATATTTTGAACTACAATGCCCACAATGCTTTTTATTTGGTCTGGCTTGTTAGAACTGTGGAATGTTTGTAATTCAGCATCACTTGAAAGGAACACCTTGTTTCTTACCAACAAAGCCTTATGATCCACTATTTGATTAACTCTTGGGATGCATTATGATCTGTAATGATGCATCCAGCTGTCTCATGGTAGGCCAGATTATTAGCCATTCTTGCTTAGTACTGTCTTCTCCCACATGTATCACCTCCACAACATGCTCAGGCAGGAGAAACCTCTGAAAGGGCATGTGCTACAGGTTCCATTTATAAGAGAGCAATTTTCTCAATTCAGGTCCTTCCTTATACCTCATAAGACAACTCCAGTGGTCCCAATCAGCACGAATAAGTACTGGAGCTCATATGCAATTATAGACCAAAGTTTTTGAACAGCACTGGGTTGCAGAGCACTGATGTAGAAGCTAAAAAGCAATAATCCAGGAAGTTCAGAACCCAAGTATTTCTTTAACTATGACACATAATTGGGTGAGTTTAGGTAAGCTACAGTCTCTTGGATCTATCTGCAGTATTGGGAGGATCATACTACACAGCCTGTTTTAGAGAAGCACTACCAAATATTACTGAAATAATACTAGAGAATATTACAGATGCTAATTATTAGGATCCTAGAGACTATGCTGGGGCATTGATCAATGCAACCAGATCTAACAACAACAACAAAAAAGATAAATATAATTAACCTGTTCCAGTGCCAGTACTAAAGTGCCAATACGGTGTAGTGGTTCAAGCTTCAGATTAGAAACAAGGAGATGGTGAATTCTAGTTCTACCTTAGGCACAAAGTCAGCTGAATGACCTTGGGCCAGTCATTCTCTCTCAGCTCTGGGAATGAGACAAGGGAAAACCACTGAAATCTCACCAAGAAAACTGCAGGGATTAGTCCAGGCAGTTGCCAGAAGTCAACACTAATCTGAAGGTATACCCCCCCCCAAAAAAAGCAAAAATAGGGCCAATACTCCAGCTAGCTGAAAACTGAAATCCAACACATCTGGGAGGACATCCAGTTTCTGCCTGGAATCATGCAGATATGTTAAGTGCACCCTTACAATCCAGCTACTGACCTCAGAAACCCTTGACTGGTCAGGAAATCTGGGTGGCCTTCAACAGTTCAGCTCTCTAATATTAGTCAAAGGCCTTGTGGATTTCTGTACTAAAAACGTAGGTGGACTTTCTGCAGCAAACAACTTCAGATTCCACCAGTGGAGTGAAGGATGCAAATCTGTATACATTTGCTTGTTTTGCACATTTCGTCTTGCTTGCATAATCTGCTTTGGGTGTTGGCATGCGGCAACTTGGAATTCCCTCCTGTAACATTCTTTGGCAGAGGAAGGAGGTCTGGGTGAAGTAGCCAACCACACCCTCCTAGCTGAACAGAGGCAGGAGTCATGATGCCTGCCTGAATTCTGGATGTGTACTGTGGAGGCTATGGGGGTGGGCGCTTGGGAAATGCAACCCTCAATCTCAGAAACTGGAAAGCAGATGGCAGTCCAGGACCTTCCCTTCACTTACCTTGCAGCCCTCGCAGGAGCTGACCCCATAATGGTAGCCAGAGGACTTGTCATTGCAGACAAAACACGGCTTATAGACCCGTGGGGGTGGGGGTGGAGAAGGGGAGCTGGGCACCATCTCCTCAGAACTTGTACTCTGGGTCTCCACTGCTGTAGAGGGAAACAAGAATACATGAGAGACAGATTTAGATTTTCTGTGGTATGTGTGTGCGTGTCAGAAAGAGAGCATAAGTGGTGACAAAATAGCTTTTAAAAAAAATTCCTAATTAGAAAAACAGATAAAAACCAAAACTCCTCATCCAAAACTTGAGGGGAACACAACAGGACAATCAAAGAGAATAATTAAACTTGGAAGAAGTTGTGTTACAGACATGCTTCTGTCTCTTCTCTTTCTTTTAGCACACAGCATGGAATTCCATCTGTTTCTGCTGGGCCAGAGGGCATGGACATGTAGGAAAAGATGAGTACAGGTGGTCCTTGACTTACAACAGTTCATTTAGTGACCGTTCAAAGTTACAATGGCACTGAAAAAAGTGACCTGACTGTTTTTCACAGTTACGACCTTTGCAGCATTCCCCAGGATCACATGATCAATATTCAGATGCTTGGCAACTTGGCAACTATTTATGACCATCGCTGTGTTCCAAAGTTATGAGATTCCCTTTTGCAACCTTCTGACAAAGTCAATGGGGAAGCCAGATTCACTTAACAGCCAAGTTACTAACTCATAACTGCAGTGATTCACTTAACAACTGAGGCAAGAAAGGTGGTAAAACTCACTTAGCAAATGTCTCCCTTGGCAACATAAACCTGTGGTTGTAAGTCGAGGACTGCCTATATTAATAGGACTCTCTGACAAATGGGATGCTCTTCTAAAATCTATCTGGATGTACCGTATTGAATAATGGATGTTGGCACAAAAGTCCAACCTTTACCTATAAATGTTATTAGATTTGTTCTGATTTTTGGCTAAACATTAATGGCATCTGAACTGGAAGGTGTCCTGAAGTCACAGTGGATTCTTCTACGAAAACATCAACCCAAGGCTCAGTTACTGCCAAAAAGCCAATTTGATGCTTGAAATAATTAGGAAGTGAATTGAAAATAGAACTATTGATAATAATAATGTTCCTATACAAATCTACGGAGACACCATATTTTTGAGTATTATGTAACTTTAATCATTAAGAAGGCTTTTACAGAATTAAGGAAAAAGGTACAAAAAGGGGTAACCAAAATGATTAGAGGATCCCAGTAGGTGGGATTCTTCAATCTGGAATATAGGGAGGCTGGGAGACATGCTTTTAACACAGTGGTATCAAATAAAGTATGGCATAGATAACATGGGTGGAGAGAAATTTTTCTTATAAAGTTAAAATTCAGTGCCAGCACTGAAACTAAATGGAGATGAGCAGAAAAAAAATGTACTTTTTATACATCACCTAGTTAAACTATAGAATCCGCTGCCAGCAGCTGTAATAATAGCAGCCAATTTGGCCCATTTAAAGAGGGAATTGGACAAGATCATGGAAGATTAAGATAAATGGCTATTAAGACTGTTAATTACTCCCGAATAGTGGGCAGGTTCATTGGTTGTTATGAAGCAATGGTGGAGTCTAAACTTGTAAGCTTCCCAAATGTATCCAATTGGCTGTTCTATGACTAATTACAAGTAGTCCTTGACTTACAACAGTTCATTTAGTGACCATTCAAAGTTATAGGGGCACTGAACAAAAGTGATTTATGTCTGTTTTTCACACAACCATTGCAGCATCACCATGGACACATGATCAAAATTCAGATACTTGGCAACTGACTCATATTTATGATGATTGCAGTGTCCCGGGTTCATGTGATCACCTTCTGCGACCTTCTGACAAGCAAAGTCAATGGGGAAGCCAGACTCACTTAACAACCGTGTTACTAACTTAACAATTGCAGTGATTCACTTAACAACTGCGGCAAGAAAGATCATAAAATGGGTCAATATTCATTTAACAACTTAGCAACAAAAACATTGGGCTCTATTGTCATAAGTCGAGAACTACATGTAATACCCCACAATTATATAGGAAGCTTCCTGTCTGCCATTCTGTCTTCAAGAACTTAAGGCAGTATGTGTGTCACATGTTTGTGCTCATTCTCTGAGCCACAAACTTGCCAACTAACTTTTAGCCTACTTCGTTGTATGATACCTGTCTGCTTGGGTAATTTACACTTCAGCGTGTAAATAGTGTGAACATGCAGTCAGTTACAGAATCCCCCACCGGAGTATGCAAATGGCCATAGGAATTGTATTAGTGTGATTTGTAACCCAAAGTAGACTGCCCAGCCCTCTAATTAGCCTAATATAGCTATTTTAGTAAAACAAAAGACATTTTAAAAAGACCCTCAATCTGAAGAACTCACAAAAGAGATTCCCCACCACCACATTTCAGGTCTATCCCCTTTGGTTTCATCTAATCATTGACAGGAAAAATTATTTAAAAGAGTTTGCTCCCGCCTACTAAGTCATAAGCCATGGATTTCAAAACAAATGGTTGAGTTCATACATTACACTAAACTAACATTGACCCAAGAGTGCGATTTTTTTTTTTTTTGCTTCACGCAGAAACCCAATTCTAGTGGAGTCATTGCTCTTCTGCAGTTCCTGCTGTTCTCATTTCAATGTACAGATGAGAAAAGTGAAGATGAATTAATATCACTTGCTAAAGGCCACATCGAAATTGAAGTCAGTCTGGAATTTCAATATTCCTGGACCCCATTCAGCATTTTAGGACAGGAGAGCATAAATATATTTTAAGAAGAAATCAACCAATACTGGAGGGTAAATGATTTCTCCAGACTTAGGAGGAGTTGGGGTAGCAGAAGCAAAGAGCTGGTTCGAGTTCGGGTCATCATTATTAGAACGAAAAGCCTAACTCTCATTACTTCTGTATGATGAAGTTCCCTGGGATAAAACAGATGTTCAAAGATTTTTATCCCTAAAGTCCATGCCTCTTGCCCTCCTCATGACCCACGAAGCCTGGACAGAGCTCTTTCAGCCCAAACTGCATTTTTCCACCTGCATTTTCCCCCACCGCCCCCAACCCAGGCAAAGCATAAAACTGTTTGCAATTCTAGCTTTCAGCAGAGACTGAATTTCCTGTGTCAAGGCCCTAAATGCCACATTCCAGGACAAACAGGTTGGAATTGTTACCAGAGCCTTGTAACATAATCCCTTTCCTTGGGGGAAGGAAGAAAAGAATAAGTCTGTCCCAAAAGAGACAGGGGAGGTCTGAGGAAAAAGCCTTTCTCAGCCTGGGACCTTCCAAATCTGGATGGATGGAAGGTGAAGCCCAGTTCATTGGAAGGATATTTGATTTGGCTGTTTTTTTTTCTTAAATCCCAACTAATCTATTTCCTTTCAAAGTCCTGTAAAAAAATAATTGGTTTCCTGCCTCCAGGACAGTGGTGCCCTTTCCTCTATGCTAAATATGAATTAAGGGTGATATAGGACTACTGTATTTTTAAAAATAAATCATACTTCCCTAATTACCAGCCTTTCATTCAACCAGTTCTCCGGTAAATATTAACTACATCCTCCTCCTTTTCTATGTAATCTTGCACAACTCTGCAATGCACTGGTTTTCAGCTTCTCGACTACAGGTGGTCCTCGACTTACGACCATAACTGAGCCCAAAATTTCTGTTGCTAAGTGAGACCTCTCATCATAAATGTGAGTCAATTGCCAAGCGTCTGAATTTTGATCACATGTCTCTGAGGATGCTGCAACGGTCGTAAATATGAAAAATGGTCATAAGTCACTTTTTCAGGGCCGTTGTAACTTTGAATGGTCACTAAACGAACTGTTGTAAATTGAGGACTACCTGTATTTCAGTGCTTCTGTTGAAATAGATCAGTCTTCCTCAATCTTATAGGCCCCAGATATGTCAGGATTCTGAATTTCCAAATGAGAATTCTGGGAATTGTAATCACAGTGTAACTGGAGGGCACCTGGTTGGGGAAAGATGGACAGGTGTTTGTTCATCTGGACAATCAGGCAAGGCACGTTGGTCCAGAATATTCAGGTCCATTCCATTTTGGAAAAAGAGTACAAGTAGTCCTCGGCTTACAGCATTTAGTGATCTTTCTAGGTTACAACAGCACTGAAAAAAGTGACTTATGACCATTTTTCACACTTATGACCATTGCAGCATCGCCATGGTCATGTGATCAAAATTTAGATGCTTGACAACTGGTTCCTATTTATGATGCTGCACTTTCTTGGGGTCATGTGATCACCTTTTTTGAGATCTTCTGATAAGCAAAGTCAATAGGGGAAGCCAGATTCACTTAACAACTATGCTACTAACTTAACACCTGCCATGATTCGCTGAACAACAATGGCAAGAAAGCTCATAAAATGGGGCAAAACTCACTTAACAAATGTCTCATTTAACAACAGAAATGTTGGGCTCAATTGCAAGTCAAAGGCTACCTATATTGAATTACAGATGGCTTGTTTGAAAACCAGAGATCAATCCTGATCATTCATGTTAGGAAATACAAAACCAAAATATTTGCATTTTTTTTTCTTAAAAAAATAGAACTAGGTGCTGCCAAATGATCTGAGGAGGATAGGATTGTGTGGGGAATACCTAGTTACAAAATGAACAGATTGTTAAAAACAGGCCAGGAATGAATGGAAACCCAAATCCTCCTTGTTTGCAGTTTTAACTTCCTGCTATCAGCAATCTCGCCCAATCCTGGCTCCGGCACAAACAATATTTGCAAAAGGAAAATAGCCTTTCGCAGACACTCCACTACAATAGATAACAAGCGTAGACAAAGTCCAAGCAACAACTATATCTCTTGGGCCTTACAGTGATCCTACAATAAACAAATCCAGGTTTTGCCAAATAACCATTCCTTGAATATTCAGCATTCAAAATTCATTTAATACAGTGGTTCTCAACCTTTTTAATGCCGCGACCCCCAACAGGTCGTAAGTCGAGGACTAAACCGGTCGTAAGTCGAGGACTAAACTGGTCGTAAGTCGAGGACTACCCAACCGGTCGTACGTCAAGGACTTTCCCTGCCCGGGAGCACCACGCATGCGTGGTTCCGCCCCCTGCGCTGGCCAAGGCGTAGCTGGCAAGCGGCAGAGACAGAGCAGGCCGACCACCAGCTGGCCCAGCTCAAGGGAGGTAAGGCACCCGCCGGAAAAGGGGAAAAAAATGGCAGACAGCCTTGCTTGGCAACCCCCGTGAAATGGTCGATCGACCCCAAATGGGGTCGCAACCCATAGGTTGAGAACCGCTGATTTAATAAGTGTATTTCTCTTTCAAATTCATAAATGCATCATAAACCACCCAAGTCTTGCAACCTGTGGTCAGGTAACTGCTCTTGCAAGGATTCTTCCACCTGACCTGATTTGCTGAGGATTCTTTGCAAAGATTTCTGCAGAAAACAAAACATGCAGTCTGGTACTGAACATAGCATTCTTCTTAAGAAAACCAATTTTTATCTCTGATGAAGATGCTTAGATAACAACCTGTGCAATCTCAGAAACTCAGAAAAGGATTAACTGATTAACAAATATCCCGAATAAACAATCAGAGCATCAATGCTATTTACTGAAATAAAAAGAATATATTTTCATAGAAGTACAAATGATTTTTTTAAAGTTCCTCACATATTACTCTTACTCAGTTTGCCCCTTTCATTTATTAAATCTTACACTATGTATTCCAACCAACAACTGTCCCCATCCAGGGCTTTTAATAGCTTTTCATTTTGCTGTGATTCTTTGAGCTAGAGATGCTGAGAAATGGACTTTCTTGAGGTGCAATTTACACATCTATGCAAGCAAAGGGAGAAATATACATTAAAAAAACGTTTTGACCGCAGGCCTATTCTGACACAAAATGTGATATAATTTTCTTTCCACGGTGTTAATCGTGGAAAAGAATAATAGCAAAAGCACTTAGACTTATAATGGTTTATTTTACAAGTAGTGAACACAGCATTTCTCTTATCTCCAAACTCCTCTATAAAATTTTGAACATGTTTTTTTTTCATACAAGGTGACTGGGCTTAATATAATGTAGTATTAAATTATAACTTATTGATTGGCAATAAACCATAGTGCAGTGGTGGTGGACCTATGGCACGGGTTCCAGAGGCGGCACTCAGAGCCCTCTCTGTGGGCACACGCGCCGTCGCCCCAGTTTTAGGCCTTCAGCTGGGTTTTATAAAACCTTTTCGCTTTAGACCTCCGCCGTGTACAAAAAAAAAAAGGTTCAATCAGTCAATTTCAACTTCTCATGAGAAAAAAAAAGATCTTGCAAAGTTGGAATTGATTGATTGAACTTTTTAGTTCCACCCAGTCTGCTGTTACCACCGCAGCCATGCCCAGCCAATGGGCCACACCCACCCGGCACCCGACAATGCATAAGTGGGTTTTGGGTTGCAGTTTGGGCACTCGGTCTCTAAAAGGTTCGTCATCACTGCCATAGTGGCTGAATTGATGCAACAAGTAATGCTAAATTGAAAAAAACTGCATCATGATTTACCATGCATATAAACTGATACGTGTTTTTTCTTCCGTATAATGCCAAAACAGGCCAATGAAAAAGGAGGAGGAGAAAGCATACAAGTACACACAAATATTTCTACACAGAGTACATGCACAGGCACTGACATACTTTCTTGCATTAAGACCTTGCCACCAGTAGTACAGAATCAGATTAAGTACATGACCCCATTGATATAACTATGGGTATATTCAATGCTGAAAGCTTACCACAGATTACATTTTGTTGATAATGGAAAAGGGGTATACTCTAGCTTCAGGGACATCTAAAATGTCAGCATAAGGCTAACTTTGTACAACACTTTAAGCCACAAACCAGGGTTAACAAGTCATACGGTAATTGCTGTGTTCACTTAAAATGCTAATTCAAAATAAAAAGCACATTATTACGTTAATTACATTTTAATGTAAATTAATGTAATGCATTTTAATTAATTACATACATTAATTACAATTAATTACAATTAATCAGTGGAAAACTTGCCTCCAAAAATTGTGAGCGCTCCAACACAGGAGGTTTTTAAGAAGAGATTGGACAACCATTTGTCTGAAATGGTATAGGGTTTCCTACCGAGCAGGAGATTGGACTAGAAGACCTCCAAGGTCCCTCCTAACTCTGTTATTCTACTATTCTGTTAATTCCCATAGGATGACAAGACTATGATTTCTTTAGTTTGTCCTTCACCAAAGATTCAACAAGTTTTGTGAAAATAGCTTATGTGTTAGAGTTTGACACATTCTCCTATCTTGCATAACCACTTTGATATTTCAGGGCTGTTATTTTCCAAGGATATCACATATTTTAGTACTTGTCAGCACTTGCCCTGATCAGCTTTTTGGTGATGATAGGGGACTGCACCAACCAGCTGCTTGCTGTTAACTCCTAACAGCTGATCAAGAGTGGCAGTAGATCCTGATTAAACAACTCTTCTTTCAACCAATAAGCTTTATCTAGTCAGTTAGATAAACAAGTTCTTTCTATATTGCAGTACAAGTAACAACTAAACCACAGTATGGAATTAAACACGTGCTTATATTACAGATATATTTTAGGCACTTAAAGCTTACCCAACATGACTAAATACATTGCATACCGACTGCCTCATTTCGCAACCATCTGAAGTTACAATGGTGTAAAAAAATCAGATTTACAACCAATCCTTGCATTTGTATCCACCATAGCATTCTGCAGCCACGTGATCACCATATGTGTGCTAGCTAACCAGCTTGAAATAAGCAGCATTAATGGAGAATGTGGAAGTAAAATTGCAAGTTGTGGTTATGTGATGTTTTGCTTAATGACAGAAATGCCTCGCTTAAGGAACAAACAGGAAGTGACATTGTAAGTCCACTGTAGTCACAATTTTTCCCTTAGTGACTGTGGCTGGCACTTAGCAAATTGCTGATCACAATTGTGTTTGTTAAGTGAGGACTAATGTTAATAGATACTTTCTCTCCAAAACTGGCAGCAGAGCAAAGCCCACATTCAATTACAGAATATATGCAACGCATGTTGTGGGTTCCAGGTTACATTTATGCACTCTTAACCTATAATCTTACCAAGCAGAAAAGAACTGCTACAAAACAAGACTGAAGTAAATGGACTCATAGTCAGTTATGTTGTATTAATTCTACAGAGTTATTTCATGCATATACTAGATTTATTTGAGATACAAATGGTGTCTCTGGATATGCTTGCATATAGGCAATGACTTGTATGGGACTCCTTGCACATCAGTTGCACTTTCACTGTTGTGTCAATTTTCCTTTCACAAAATCTAGCATTTTCCAGTCCAGTGGATAAAGTCAAATCAAAGCAGCTCTTCACTGTATGCCATTGATGTCAAATTGCCAGCCCGCGGGCCAGATGCGTCATCCGGAAGCCACGCCCACCCCACTGCCAGCAATGGCAAAACCGTCCCGATACGTTGCGTGACGTCACGTGACATTGCGAGTTTGACATGTCTGTGTATGCCATTGATCTGCTATTATCATGCCAGCTTTCTACAGCAAACAGAACCACAAACTAGCCAGCCCATGTATTGAGTTTATGTTTTAATGTATAGAACTTAGAACTGAGCAACTAAACAAACCATAGTTGCGTTAATTATCGTCGTAATCAACTGCAGCCACAGCCCTAAAGTATGACTTCATGTACATCTTGAAGAGCCATAGCAGAGCTACATCGATATTTGCGAATGCACAGCTGTTGATAACATTAATGCATTTGCTACAAGAAAACCACAAATAAAACCACTGCAAATAAGATAGCATGATAAAGTATAAGTTAGTATTCAATGCCTGATCATATTGGTGGTGATGGTATTAAGAGAGTACTTGAAAGGAGCTTAATAATTTCTCCTATCCCATACAGAATAACTTTTTAAAAACCGCACCGTAGGGGACAACACCACACAAACCTGCCAGTCCATAATTCAGCAGTGCAGCTACAGGCTGGGGAGAGTTCCAGGAACAATTGTCTTAATCCTGGTAGCCCAAAGCAAAGGATAGTCATTTTGCATAGAGGGAAAGAAAGCAACGTACTGAACTTGGCTCCCAGAGCTTTCTTGCTTCCTCCAAAAAGCCCTTTTCTTTCTTATATGTCTGCTTTTCCCCATAAGAGAACTAAGAGGCTCTCATGCAGTGACTCAGATTGTGAATGATGCTAGAAGCCTTAGTTAAATTCATTCTCTAAGCAACTGTTTCCAAGTGATGCCTCTTCAGGGAACTGTCGGATTCAAACAGCTGGGGAAATGTCCACTCTCCTGGATCTGATAATTCTGGGTCCCAGTATTGTCCTTGGCTCCAGTGCCAGAGCAGCATGTGTTGGATCTGCAAAAACAATTCTCTGGATCTCGAGAATTGACTAAAATGTTGCCAAACTGCTGGAAGAATGCTGAAAAACAGGTATTTCTGCAGAAAATTCTACGCTCCACAATAGTTCCCATTGTGCCTAACCATTGTGGATGCTAGCTAGAGCTAAGGAAAGATGGAGGCCAACTTCTGAAGGACCAGAGGTTGCCCAGGACAAGCTTGAAGGTGGTTTATAGAACACGAAAAGTTCAAACGCCCTCAGACTTTCATGAGGGCATTCAGTTAGGATTTGTAAGGATTGTTGATCTTTAAAAGAGGTTGACTCCAAGCCACTAAATATACAAATATCTGGCTTTCACCTAGTTCATAGGCAGCAATGCACTAAGAGTGGGTGATAAGAATGAAGGGGGCAGGAAAAGAAGCTACTTCAGCGATAGACTTACTTTATTTTATGCTGGTTCCCCTGCCCCCTCCAGACTCAGGAGTAATTTTCTATAGACACTTCTATGTTTGGCAAGGGGTACTCAATCATTTCATGCATGTGCGGTTTTGAGAACACGCCAAGGGCCTTCGCACAAAATGGCTCCCTATTCCCAAGTTGGCATGATGGGCATGGCAAGTCATACAATATCAGAAGGCAAACTTGTAGGGTGTTCTTTCTAGTCATTCCAACCTTCCAGAAATCTATCAATCCCAACTTAACTTTTTGTTTTGTTTTCTGAATAGATCGACATTTTTGTAAACAATGAACAGAGTGGCAGTTATCCACCATTTTTATTTCGTAAGAAAAGTCTGTGGTACCTTCTTGTAAATAAAAAAAAAGCTGCAGACTAGTTGTTTCCTTTCCAAATGCTCCCTTTCTTTTTTTCTTTCTTTTTTTAAATAATTGATTTAAACATGGGACCAAAAGGCAGAGTTAGGCCAAGAGAGAGGACCACTTAAGAAACATTTGCATTCATAGGTGCCATTATGTTAGTATGCAACAAACAAAAAGAGGTGGAGATTTTAAGAATTATCAGCAAAAAAATGTAATTAAACCAAACAGACTGGACCCACTGTCTAAGGACATAATCAAAATTTCAAAAGAGAAAGAAGGGGGTAGGGGATGCTTCGATCAGGTAGCCAGTGAAGTCCTTGCATTAGCAATATCTTTCTCAGGCTGAAAAGCAAGCACTTTCTTCCTCTATAAAGATTAGCTTTAAGAGATCAGTTAACTTGGATGTTCAGGTAGTTTTGCAGCCTTGAAGCTACTCTAAATAGCTGGAACTCAGTCTACTAGACATTAAAAAGGAGCTGGTGTTTTAAAAAGGCATCAAAGCCTGACCTCTGGGAGCTCCAGCAAATTCAGGTATGCTTTCAGGTGCTTTCAGAAATGGCACTGCTTTATCATTTAGAAGTCAGGGGATGAAGGGGTAGAATTATAAAAAAAAAA
>NW_015386858.1:748546-766340 GCF_001527695.2 Protobothrops mucrosquamatus | reverse complement strand
GTAATGTAAATGTTTGTCTTTAAGAAGAGGAGATGATCGGCTAGTACCCCTAAACTGCATCCGAGGTGGTGGAAAAGAAGGTGATGGGATGTGTAGGATAGTTGGGAAGGAGGAAAGAGGAGAGGTAGTGGTCAAGAGGGGGAGGAAGGAAGAGGGAAGTAGGTAGGAAGGTGGAGGGAGTGTGGATGCAGGGGGGGGGACCGCCGATTATTTCTGAATACCTAATGAGTAGGCTTTTTATGTGTTTGTTTTTCTAATGAAATGCACCATATTTGTATTATTTGTTTATATGTTTATTTGAAAAAATTAATAAAAAAATTTAAATAAAAAGAAGTCAGTCAGGATTCTCTCTCTAGTTATACTCCCAGTTTTGATTTATATTCCAACATTATCCCTCTTCTCTGCAAAATCCCTTCTGGCAGAGGAGAAGTGTGTGTCAGGTTTTCCCCTCTGCTGAATTCCTGCTTAGCCCTTCTGCCTTCTACTCTCTCCCGACTGGAAATCCCAGCCTCCCCATGGAGTCCTCATAAGCATCAGAGGAACAATTAAAAACTCATGGATTTTTTTTAACCCTCTGCATTATCCTCTTCTTGTAGATAAGACAACTAGAGGTAAGGGAGGTTTTTCCCCTTGGCTCCAGCAGAGCATGACTGACTCCCCAGGGCCAGAGAAGATAGAGGCAGACAAAAGGGGGCCCAGCCAGGTGATTAGATCTCAGTGGAAGCCTTTATTTACCTGTAAGCAGCCCAAGAAGACAGGGATGTATGTGGAAAAGCTGGTGAGAATTTTTAAAAAGATGAATAAGAGAGAAGGAATGCAGGATCACACACATACCCGGTAGGCTTTCCCTGTCACCACTCAGGATAATCTGCAGCCTTAACTCCTCACGTTCTTTAAACTAGACATCAAAGGTTCTTTTCATAATATCACTAAGGACATATAAAATAGGTAAAATAGGTGTACCAGTACACAAACATGTATGCTAGGAAGGAATAATGCAGGATGGATAGATCTACAGTACAGGAATTAAAATAATGCTGTTAAGATTAGACAGAAAAGGTAACACGTCTGCAGTTTTTGTGGTCACAATTTCAATAAAACACCTAAGAGATATAGGATTGATGTCCTGTTTTATTGTCCCCTTTCTGCTTTTAGCAAAAAGTAGAAGATTTCAGCTTCAAGAAGATAAATGATGCCACTAGGTGAATTGAGCCTTAGGGATCAGATGAATTGTTAAATATTGGGGCAACCTGAAAATGAAGTCATTCTGTATTAAGTGTCAAAGTGAGGTTTTCTGTGCTGCTGATCTCTCCTTATGTGAGCAAAGCAGATTTTTAAAATAATAAAAAAATCTATATGAAAAAATATTGGTCTGAACTCAGTCCTATTCACAATGAAGAACCCCCATTTAAGCTGACACTGTCTTTTTCATTCTTTTTTTAACAAAGACAAATGTCTGAAAAAAATAAAGAAACTGACATTTACATATATTTTTATTAAAATGGCAATCTCTGTATACAGGCAGTCCTCGACTTACAACCATTCATTTAGTGACCATTTGGAGTGCAACAGCACTGAAAAAAAGAGATTTACGACTGTTTTTCACACTTATGACCATTGCAGCATCTCCACAGTCACTTGTCTCAAAATTTGGGTGCTTGGCAACTGGCAGGCATTTGTGACCATTGCACTGTCCCAAGGGGTCACGCGATCACCATTTGTGACCTTCCCAGCCGGCTTCCAACAAGCAAAGTCAATAGGAAGCCAGATTCACTTAATGACCGCATGACTCATTTATCAACTGCAACGATTCACTTATCAACTGTGGCAAAAAAAGATTATTAAAATGGAGCAAAAGCCATTTAACTGCCTTGCTTAGCAACTGAAATTTTGGCCTCCACTGCAGTCCTAAGTTGAGGACTACCTGTAATTCATAGCACTTTACAGAGCCTCAAAGGCTCTCATCTTCAAAGATCTTTGAATCAGTACTTTTTTCAGATTGGCAAACTCTTCTTTGGTGGACGTTACTTGCCCTGAAACAGAGTTTGAAAAATCACCTCAGAAGTACATTGAAGCATAAAGACTTTCCCAAAAGTGTTAATATGCTTCTCATAAAAAAGAACTTAGAAATGCCCATAGATTATGGCTTTCATGAATTCAACGTCCTATCTAAAGATATATGTAATCCCCACATAGCAGATAAAAGCTAAAATGTGTGCAGTTGAGATGATGGTGTACAGTATTTTTATGCTAATGTATTTATTCTAATGTGTGAAGGAGATATGATGGCGTACAATATTTTTTTTCCACAACTTCTGCATGTGCCATGTTTTATCTTCGTATACAAGTGGTCCTCAACTTATAACAGTTCACTTAGTGATGGTTCGAAGTTACAATGGCACTGAAAAAAGTGACTTATGACCAGTGGTTGGATTCAAATAGGTGAACCACCGGTTCTCTGTGTGGGGGCTGCTTCCGGAAGTCCGTTCCGGGCCTGGGCAACAAAAAATTAGCTACCGGTTCTGCCGAACTGGTGTAAACTGGCTGAATCCCACCGCTGCTTATGACCATTTTTCACACTTATGAGCATGGTCACGTGATTTACATTCGGATGCTTGAGAACTGACTCACATTTATGACGGTTGCTGTGTCCCAGCGTCACATGATTACTTTTTGGAACTTTCTGACAAGCAAAGTCAGTGGGGAATGCCAGATTCACTTAATGATAGTGTTACTAATTTAACAACTGCAGTGATTCACTTAACAACTGCAGCAAGAAAAGTTGTAACATTTGTCACTTAACAAATTTCTCACTTAGCAATATAAATTTTGGGTTCAATTGTGATTGTAAGTTGAGGACTACCTGTAGTATTGTGGTATGTGTCCACATTTGGCAGAAGGCTCTCATATTAATCAAGAAAAATGGCCAATAACAGAAATATCATCAGTTTCAGCATTCAGTTCAGAAAATAACGGGCAATTGGGCTATTACCAATTAAACATTTGATTACCTCTCCATCCCAACCAGAATTGAAGAACTATACAATCACTACTTCTGTCTTCTCTCTTTCTCTCTGGCTTTTTATGATTTAAGCAAATTGTACAGATAAGAGAAATTGGGAAATAAAGAATAGAAACCAACTGAAGCTGATCAAATCTGCTTCTGGGGTTGATTTCAAACCAAACTGTGGAAGGGGAGCAGAAACTGTATTAAAAATTTTGCTTCTTTTCATTTTACCTAGTGTAAACAGTACTAAATAACCAAATTCGCCCCTCTGAGAACGCAGTTTTGCAAGCGATGCCTAAGAGGCAAGTGAGGAATGTATCCAGCACAATATATTCCTCTACTGTCAGACTTTCTACACTGTTTGTTGGGCATTTGTAGCCCTGAAATGCATAATCAAAAATTACTCAGGAATAAGAACTTCAGATAAGACTCCTGTAAGACAAACTGAAGGGCTTATTTGTGAATAGATCTGATTATGATGAGGCATACCACCCTATCATTTCCTGTCAACACACTTGCCGGAACCATGTTCTTTGAAGTATTGGTCCCAGGCATTCAGAAAACATTAGCATCTTTTAATTACAGGCTAGTGCCCCCAGCACAAAATTCTGTCAAGGCCACTAAATAAGAACACTTCACAGAACAGAATACAAAAAAGCATATTATCCGCTTGCAGGAAAAATCAGCTGGTGTGAGCTGACCCAAATATTTTCACACACACAAAATCAAATAAACTATATCCTATTGGATCCTTTGCCTGCACTTAAGATCATCTAGTATACCACAACGATTTAAATCCATACTTATATAACAATATTTTATGCTTTGATTCGTGACCTATTTTTCTTTATAAACTCATTTACATCCTGCCCCCTGCAAAAAAAGGTCTCAGCAGGCTTTTATCCAATGTGGGCCTGCCAGTTACAGTGAGGTTGCTCCTTCACGTTTCTTCAGACAATAGAAGTGGAAGAGTTCCTCGCTTGTGTTATGAAACATTGGCTAAGAAAGAAACAGAATATTGGCCTGCAAACACAGAAATAAAGTCCAGATGAGGACACAGATGGGAAATCACAAGGAACTCCATGTTAGCGGCTTTGTGTTTTCTAAAGAAAGAGGATAAACTGTAACAATGAAATAAAATAATCAAGGATGTGGGACTTTACAAAGTACCAGAAATAATTCCGCAGACATAACAATTTCCCTGGTGGAGTTCAAATGCTATGCTGAGGGTGGGGTGGGGAAGTTCCTAACCCTTTGCAGTTTGGTGCAATAAACTGTAACACGGAAGGCATGAGAAGGAGCAATGGCATGTATCATATTTTATTTGCAAAAAGGGCACGTACATGTTCCATCTCTGTCCCTTTTGCTGCACAATTTTCCCATAGGCTGGGAAAACCAAGCTGGAGAGCCCCCGCTTCTACTGGGGAGGAGAAAAGTCCCCCCCCTCAACCCAGTCAGTCTGGGACAGACTGCTGATTTCTTTGAGCCTGGCACACTCCCCTTTCTCATTAGACAGCTCCCAGCTTGCTGCCCAGAGCCACACACCATGAAAGGATCAGTCCGTAGCCAAAGGACGAATGCCAAGGCCACCCAACGTTCTTTCTGTGGCTGCTGGAAGAAGGAAGGCCGTCGGGCTTCCGAGGCATCATTAAATGAGATCAAGAGCATATTCTGCAACAGGTGGAAGCAGAGGGCAGGAAATAAATTCCCCAGCAGGACGGGGCGGGGGGGGGCGGCTCTCCCGCCTCCTTGGGCAGAGGGGAAGAGCTGGCCGGGCCATAAATTCCCGTGCACTGACAGTGATCTGATGCTCCAACAGAAGGAACAAACTCAGGCACGTTCCCAGGGGGCAGGAGGCCACCGCACCTCCACTGAAACAGGACAGGCAGCATGAAATATGGCTGGCAGCCCCACAGGACTCTTCTGTCCTGCTGGCCCTTGGTATCACAGCTAAAAGCAGCAAATGCTAAGAAGCAGCCTACTTTTTTTTTTGCAGTTGGGTTATCAGACACGGGAGGATTTTTAATATTTCAGTAGCCAACAGAGGCATGAGGTATGTCAGAGCCTTGAAGAGTTGCTGGCCAAATTTCACCTATCATGTCAGACTGCAAGGGACAGCCATCTTTTTGAAATCTTCCCTGTGGAGATTGACAAATTACCTCACCTCAGGCAGTTAATTAGAGCATCCATCAGACAAAAAAGTTTAGCATAGTTTTTCAACTGCCATGCGGCTTTCATTTCACAGGCTTGTTTGATTTTTTTTAAAGTAAGAATGTGTATATCCATAAACATTATCCTCCTCTACATCCACAGCCAGAAGTGGAATAATCAGGAGTTTCTTTCACCTCATGTTGTATAGTTTGAGAACTCTTGTTTGACAGATAAGGAATCCAGATTCATTTTAAATGTATAGGTGCACACTACACTTGCATATGTGAGCAGGTGTGATATGGGAATTAAAGATGTTTTAGTAGCTTGTTTTCATTCACTACACACCCCTCAGCTTTTTCCAATGGTGTATTATTATATATTGAGCCAGCTTGGCGTAATGGTTAAGATACCAGGATAGAAACTGGAAGAGCACGACTTCTAGCCTTGCTTTAGGCACAAAGCCAGTTGGATGACTTTAGGTCAGTCACTCTCTCTCAACCCTGGGAAGCAGGCAAGTGGCAAACCATTTCTGAAATCTTGCCAAGAAATCTGAAAAACTTGTCCAAGCAACAGTAAGGATTCAAGGCTGATTCAATGACACATATACAAACACACAAAATCAGATATTAAAATCCCAAAACGTAACCATTCTGCAGTGTAACATACAGTATACAAATGGCAGATGAACTGGAAGATGTCAGCTGGATCATCTGCTTTGATATTAAGAGGTGTCAATATAAACAAAATAATATATATATGCAGAATTTATTTCAAATAAGCTGCCCAGATTTTTGTAGGAAGCCAGCAAGGGAGCAGGAAGATAAATAAACATTGCATTATTTTGTCCTCCAGATATGAGACTCGGGTATACGTTCATTGAACATGGCAGTTTCATACAGTACTATGTAGATTGAAAATACATATTAAGTTACTATGTCTTGGCCTGAAAGACATTAAACAAGGATTCTGCACCACTGCATTTTTTTTTCAAACCGCAAATGTTTTTCTGCACAATATACTCATTCAGTCCAAGTCAGAGGGAAATAAACAAAAAAAAAATCTCTTTACCCCAAAATAGCTTTTGCTGGATAGAAACTACAGTTGAGTCACTCCTTCTGGGATTCATTAAAACATGCAAGTTCCCTTACTCTGCACAGAATTACTCTGTGTTTCCTTGCAAACTGGGTTTGGATTCTTAAACCATCTTATTTGACACGCTGTTTGCAGAGGGAGAGGCCTCGAGAGATACTAATGATATTCTCATACAGATCTAGGATCTGGACACCAGTTTAACAAGATTTACTAGTATAAAAATCCCCAAAGGTAGGCATTCTGGTCTGATGATTTATTTAAAGCATTAGTAAATGGACTTTTCACATAAGGTAGGTACACAATAATAAACATGGGCATCCAATTAAAACAAATGTCAACACATATAAAACACATTAAAATAGTTTAAAAATAGCAAGAAGGCAGCTGTAGTCTATAGTGGTAAAACCTGAAAAAGGAGTTAGAGCAGACATACAAGGTATATATTACCTTTGCACATGGACATCCCTGGCTGAAATCACTGGAAATTGAAGCCTTCTTTTACATATTACTTTTGCACCCCTAAGTCATAGGCTCTCAGCGTTTCCAGATAGGTTTGGGAAAAATACCTGTTTTGAAATCCTGGACAGCAATCATTGGTCAGAACCCTCCATACCAAGGTAGATGGGTAAAGATTTGGATTGGACAGCATCTTATTTGCATGCAGTCAGGCTGCAACAGCAACTGGTAAGGCAATAGTCTTTAATCTGGTGCCCTCAAGATGTCTGGAACCACAAGGAATGGCAATGCTATTTGGGAAGGATGAAAACTATAATTCACCACATCTGATGAATACTAGGTGATGGAAGGCCATTGTAAAATCAACTTTCATGCTCATGGGTAACATTTCTAATGGATATGTTAGTTCTATTTCTGTTTAAGATCACAACAATGCATTCCCTTTTTTATTTACTTCTGATATTATTACATTTGGTCTGTACATCAATCTACCTTAGCCCCTTTGCTAAAGTACCTACCAGCTTCATAATATTTTTACCCACTAACCTGTAAACATTCATGCTGCAGCAATTTAAGTTGTCATAAGTAATCTACCAAACCTAGTACTGTGAATGCTATCTTGCACTAATGAATAGCACTCTCAATATTAGGAGGCAATTGATGTGTGTGTGTGTGTGTGTGTGTGTGTGTAGGGGAGGGATTATCTAACTTCCTCATAGCACCCTCTCTTCTGTCTTCAGGAGGGTTTGGCAAAGGTAGTAACATATTGAGCAATGAATTTAATGCACATCTCAATAACTATTTTGTAATAGGCATTGTTTTATCACTCTTCACTTTGAGCTTTTAAGTAGCACTATTTCCTTGACTTTGTAATTAACAGCTTTTTTAAAAAACAACAAGTTTTTAACATATTATGTAAGCACATCATTGTTATACTGTTATAATACTTGAACCTTACTGTTCAAAATTAAATAAGGAAAGAGAAAACCTTTTCTGGTCATTGTTACTTCTAACATTCCAAATCTGTATTTTGTTTCTTGACATTTCATGGGTAGTAACAGCCAATCATGTTTAAGTTGACGAACAACTGAACACTAGCTAAATACATGTGGTTTTAAAAGAAATATTCTTTATTTTGTTTCAGACAATGACTGCTTAGCAGACTGTTGTTCTTCTCACCTCCCCCTAGTGCAAGGTCTTCACCTTGGATGAAACACAACAGAATGAAAATAAAGAAGGGATGCACTTTCTAGGACAAAATAAAAAATCAATGGCAATTCCACTTGTAGTTGACTGGTAGTGAAAAAAAATACTATAGATGGCATCCCACTGGAAACAGACTGAAACTAGGGTTGCTAAATTCCTCCCAATTGAAAAGATTGCAGCATTACCAATCATGTTCATGTTGTGTTCTTAACAGAGTTTGGCTGTTTTGGTTAAGAAGTAGTAGAAAGATATCAGGAGACTCGGGGCTTTTTTTGTCATAGAACGCACCAGAACAGAGTTCTGGCACCTTTTTTCTATGGATTTTCCAGAGTTGCATTTTTTTCATATTGTTGCCCTTCCGGTCCTCGTTTGTTTTTGAAAATGCCCCACTGGCAGTATGTTGTGAGCGGGGTCCCCTCCGGCGCTGTCTGCCTCCTCTAGGGGGAGCCATGAGGCGCTGGAGCACCATAGCCAGAGTGTGGCTTGATTGGCTGGGTGGGACCATATGATATGGAAGCCGATGGTGGCGGTGGGAGACACATAAACATGGAGGCCATCTTTCACGAGAGCGTGAGTGAGCCTTTTGCCTTCCCTTACAGAAGGTGGGGTGTGAGGTTAAAAAGAGGCGAAGCGAGAGGAAACAAAGGCGGCTGGCGTGGAAGCTTACCCAACAGCGAAACTTTGCTGTTTCAGTTCCGTGGGTAGTTCAAAGGCTGGGATGTCTACAAAAATCTCTTTTTAATATTTTATGCTTTATATTCAAACTGCAGAGGGGAAGAATAAGAATAAAGCCAACGTCTTGTGTTTTGGAGGTATTATTATTAATAATAATATATATTAATTATATATTGGTCAGATGTAAAGGTAGACCTACAGTATAAGGATTAATCAGATCTATTTATTAAATTGGGTTTACCTTAAAGGTAAATTAAAAGTAATCTGTTCACTGACAAAGTTTCAACTTTAATTTGTTTCAAGTCAATATCCATATTAAACTCCAAATGTAAATTTTTCCACCTTGTTTGACAACTTCTTAAAAATAATTCAATCTTTTACAAGCAACCAATTGGGCCAATTTCTTTCCACATAGAAAGCTGACATTTCCACTCATTAATCTAAATGGGTATGCCAGTGGTAAATGTCCCAAAAGATTAATAAAATGCCTTCTTGTAATTTAAAGCCACACAGTGCATGGTAACATTAATAGTATTAACAAAATTCTAGTCTTTTAGATACACTAAAAATTGAAGGTGTTTTTTTTTTCAACTACAAAGGTAAACCTTGTAGGGTAGGCAAGGCGGGTTGTATGACGTGTGTGAGTTCCAGTACCTTTTTTTTTTTATACAAAAAAAGCACTGAGGAGACTTATAAATATGAAACATTGTCTGAACTTCTGGTAAAGATTCATGAGTGAAGACTTGCATGGCTGCAGTCATGGACCCGAATTTGGGAAATTAGCTTCTGAATAATTTGTGGTATCCACTGAAAATAGCAAACCAGGTGCCAAGATAATGTATTATAGTAGAAGACTGCTAGAAATTTCAAGAACAGAAAAGAAATTGTAAGATTTTTCTAGAAACCATAAAAAAAAATGTTTTCACTTTCATTGTTCATTCCAGACAGGATTCATACATGACTGGTTCCATAAATCACACTAAGCCATGTATTAACGATTGTTTATTGTATACGTTACGCTACATGCAATGCCATAATTCATGGTTTACAAGCTGTGATGATGACTGTAGTTACTTTTGCTGCTGTTATTGCAATAATTATGAAGATAATTTCAATTCATATTTGACTTTTCTGTCTCATAAATAAACTCTACTGGCTTGGTTCACATAACACATTAATCCCAAACTAAAAAAAAAAGAGTAGAAAGTGGTTTAATATGATGTATGAACACAGTCAATCTCTGTTCCCCTAACAAAATGATCTTCAACTAGGCTTGTTCCAGAGTATGACTGATGAGCAGGGGTAACTGGATTTGAAGAGCAAAATATCTGGAGAAGAATTGAAAAAGATGCTTTAATACCTGTTGAGGCCAAGTCCTTGAACAACTGCAGACTCCAAAATCAATGAATACTCTGTCTACACACCTGTGTGCTGGCAGTAGGCATTGGGGCCCATAAGTAAAGGAAGAAAGAGAAATACATATTGAAAATCCACACAGAAAAATCAGGAAAAAAATTCCTCTACATTGGTAAACAGTTAGGCTGACTGTCCAGCTCACTCGGCCTTAGAAATCTGGCCCAGTAAAACAACTGAAATAGGAGGAATTTTGGCCTCTCCACCAAATGTATCACTTGAAGAAAGTCCACTTAAAGAACCCCATCCCCGAATCTTACTACCTCAGTGTTAGTAAGAGTTACTTACTACCCCCATGGTAGTAAGAGTTACAGAGCAAAGAGTTTTAGTTAACTCTCATAGCAAGGCAGACACAGAGTTAGTGGTCATCTGGAGAACCTTTATTATAAAAAAAAAATTCCAGCCAGTAGCTTATTCCCTAACTCTAGCCCTCCCCTCCCCATGGTATATTTAGCCTCCTTAATTTCTCTCTGAGATTTCAGAGTCCTGAACCGCTAGATTGCACCATGAATTCCTTTCCCTCCACCCTCATTCATGCCTGACCAGAATTCCTTATCAATAACACTGTCACTCAAACTCCCAATTCCATCCGCCCAGCTGAATGGGGAAGACAGAAGGCCTTGTTTATCAAAGTATCAGAAACCACACTCAAGCTTAAATGAACCTCCCTCAAGCTGTTGTCAGGCCAAGCTCTTATCAGGCCTGTTATTTCCTGGACTGCACCACATTTTAGCCCGAACTTAATCCTCTCCAAATAGCTTCTGTACACACCATAAGCAGCCTGAAGGAACCAAGCAGGAACAGCAAAGAAAAAAAAAACTCTCTGCCCAATCTATGTATCTCTGTTTGTTTATAAACTATTCAGCATCTCCCATGGGATGTAGGGATCAACAAATGCCTTAATGGACTTGGAAAGAAGTATGTCTACAGATAGACACTGACTAGTAAGGTCCAGAGAATGTGGGGCCCCTGGAAGATTTGGCATCTCCAGAGGCAGTATCATTTCAGAAAAAGCTGTAACAATTTTAGTTGTGACTTTGAGCTCTCCAACCATGATTACTCACTTCTTCAAGGTACTTTGAAGTCTACTTCAGATCAACAAAATGATACACAGAGCCCTCAAACTCAATGTTGAAACTCTCTGGTTTGAGTGTAATTTTGCTATGCTGGTTAGAATTTCCTCAGGCTTTCTATTTATGTCTTTTGATATAGCCAAATTTTGGTATGATCTTCAATGGGTTGGATAGTTGATTGTAGGCTGTAATATTCAAACCAATTTAGACTCATTTTGTTTTGGTCTTCCACCGTTGATTTTTAATTGTTTACTCTGTTCATAATTTTTGAATATCTGTTTTGATATTACTATAATTATGTGGATATTATTAATTTCATATGTCTGTAAAAATAATGGGTAGCGGGACAAAATTGCCAATAAGCTGTAGCTCGGGATTTATTTTAAAAAACACAGACCTGCCTGGTATGGTGTTTTATCAGTATTTTTGACTCAAATGAAGAGGCATTGGAGACTATTAACTCTGAGATCTGCAACAAAAGCAAGTAAAAATAATAATAGCATGCAGATCCTGAAGTCCAAATTCAATGGAAGAAATACCATCAAGGGAATTAATACCTGGACAATTCCAGTCATTAGATACACTGCTGGAATAGTGGACTGGAGTCAAGGAGAACTAAAAGCCCTGGATAGGAAGACCAGAAAAATAATGACAAGGAATCGTGCCTTTTATCTACCCAGTGACATTGACAAACTCTACTTACCAAGGAACATAGGTGGTTGTGGAATGTTGCAAGTACACCAGGCAGTGGAAGAAGGAAAAGGGGCATTAGAAGAATATCTGAAGAACAGCAAAGAAGATGCACTGAAGCTAGTATACCAGGAAGGTTTACTGAATACCAGAGAAAAACTGGACTAGAAGAAAGACCAAATCAAGAATAAAAAGAAACAACAATGCAAAGCAATACATGGCCAGTACACAAAAAAAAACTAACAAGTAAACCAGATAATAATGAGAACTGGCAATGGCTAAGAGCAGGAAAGTTGAAGAAAGAGACAGAAGGGCTAATTCTGGCTGTACAAGACCAAGCTTTAAGAACAAATGCATACAAAGCCAAGATTGAGAAGACAACAACAGACAGCAAATGCCTCCTCTGCAAGAAACTGAAGAAACAGTAGACCACATAGTTAGCTGTTGAAAGAAGATTTCACAGAGTGACTACAAATAATGTCATGACAAATATTAACCATGATGCATTGGAATATCTGCAAGAAATATAATTTGCCTGCAAGCAAGAACTGGTAGGACCACAAAATAGACAAAGTAATAGAAAATGAAGAAGCTAAAGTCTTCTGACACTTTAGAATTCAAACAGACAAGCACCTGCTACATAACACTCCAGGCTTAACAATTATTGATAAGAAAGACAAGACAGACTGGATAATGGACATAGCAGTACCTGGAGACAAAAGAGAAGAGAAAGAAATGGAGGAAGTCACCAAATGCAAAAATCTGCAAGTAGAATGACTTTGACAAAAGGAAACAAAGATAGTACTAATAATGACAAGAGCCTTGGGTGCAATGTCAAAACATTTGGAACATCATATGAACAACATCGGCACAAATCATCATCAATCAAAAGGCAGCTTTACTTCGAACAGCTTACATCTTGTGGTATACCTTTAACACCATCAAACAACATCTACCTATTCCAGATTCTTGGGAAGGACTTGATAGCTGGATAAAAATGCCAAACCCAGCCAAAATATGTGGCTGACTGTGCAACCAACCCATAACATATACTACACTCATACAACAGACTTAGGTTTTTGAGAAGAACTCAGTGTGTATGAAAGCCAATACCAGCTAAAAAACTATGATTTCACATTTTTGTGTTTACAATAATAACAGTAATTTATTATGCCAACTGATTCTCCACAACCTTTAATTTCCTTTAGTATCTTGTGGCTTTGAAATGTTCAATTTTTTTCATTTATGAAAACTAGATTGATGAGGATTGGTTCTGTTGCTACAAATACTTTTTTAATTAAAAAATAAATTTATTCTTATTTTCAAAACTTCTCTCAATACAGAGTATAAAATATACAAACAACTCTGGGATGTTGCAACAAGACCCTCTGGTATGATAACAGTGGAAATAATGATTCTCCATTTGCCTTGCTCCTTCGAAGTGATCCCATCTCATATATCATATTTGCTTTCACATTTGCAAATTTGTGTGTCCTCAATTCTGCTATAATATTCCTACTTAAGAAATCTTGAAAGTGGCCTAAACTGATTTCAGTTGCTGGAGTTAAGATTTTAAATCTTTATTCTTCTGCTTGTAAGCCGATAGGTTTCCTTTTCAACTATGTGTTTCAGATTATCATATGATATGTAGCTATGAGTTTATACCATATTATAGGCTAGACATCATTAAATATGATTTAAAAACCTCCAAGCTATTGTTCAAAAAATATCTTCACATACATAGCCAATGTTAAAAATGTATCTGGTGCTGTTTTCAGACTGCTGATTATATATGTGAGGCCTATACATTGAGAAGAACAGCAACAAATCAACCATGTGTTTGATTCTAAATTAAGAAATTATATCAGATTAAGAAATAGTTGCTCAGCCTCATCTCTTGGTGGGCTCTAGTCTATAGGGCAGAGCACTGGCAAAGAATGAGATGAGATGGGATGGGATGGGATGGGATGGAATGGAATGGAATGGAATAGAATAGAATAGAATAGAATAGAATAGAATAGAATAGAATAGAATAGAATAGCTTTATTGGCCAAGTGTGATTAGACACACAAGGAATTTGTATCCAGTGCATAAACTCTCAGTGTAAATGAAAAACAACAAAGTAATAATACTCATAATAACAAAGGATAATAAT
Organism: Protobothrops mucrosquamatus; assembly: GCF_001527695.2. Taxonomy (NCBI): domain Eukaryota; kingdom Metazoa; phylum Chordata; class Lepidosauria; order Squamata; family Viperidae; genus Protobothrops; species Protobothrops mucrosquamatus. The sequence goes on along the minus strand of NW_015386858.1, from coordinate 752,422 downwards.
CATAATAAGGATAAAAGTAACATAGCCATACTACATGGTTAATATATTTATACATAAGATAGAACTGTGGAAATCAAGTGTTCAGCAGAGTGATGGCATGAGGGGGGGGGGGAATTGTCTTTGAGTCTAGTTCAGTGATGGCGAAACTTTTAAAGACCGAGTGCCCAAACCGCAACCCAAAACCCACTTATTTATCGCAAAGTGCCAGGCGCCTATCAGCACTGTGGTGCCCTCAGAGGGGCACGCAAAAACCAGGGGCGCAAAAACAGCCACCGCTGCACTGTGGGGTGCAGATACAAGGCGCTGCACCAAGCAAGAATGGGGCAGGGCTAGTGAGTATCATGCAGGCACTAGCTCCGCCTCATTTGCAGCGCATACATACTCACGGCCCTGTGCGTGCACCCGCACATGTAAAATAGTTCTCCTTCCCTTTTCTTCCAGTCCGCCAATCGACAATGGTTGGTGACCTCTGCTCTACCACCTCTACTTCAGCTTGCTAGTCTGCCGCTTCACCTCCTTTGTGTTGAGCGGGGCTCTTGCTCTGGGCGGTGGTGGTGGCCTGATGGACCTGCTGCTGGCGGCGGCACACGTGCCAACAGAGAGGGCTCTGAGTGCTGCCTCTGGCACGCGTGCCATAGGTTCACCACCACTGGTCTAGTTGTTTTGGCATGCAATGCTCCGTAGTGGTGACACAAGGGGAGAAGTTGAAACAGTTTGTTTCAACTACTACTGATTACTAATCTGAATAGGATCCCTTTCAGAAGATATTTGTACAGGCACATGTACTCTTTAATGGATGCTGAATATGCTTTCAGAGAGATAAAGTAATGTAGTCCTCTTCTGGACTAAAACAAGCCAAAGATTAAGAATGGCCAGTGCCAGAGCAGTACCCTCTATTCACACAGCATCTTTGCAGTCTTGAACATGCAGCTTTGGCTAGTTATTTGGTGCCACTATCTTATCTTGTCACTGATCCACAAATAAGGAGACAGGAAATTGAAAAAAGTCAGATTACTCAATAGTCTCTCGTGAGCATAAGTGGCAGCTGCTCAGCACTTTTAGCCCCAGACTGTGTCCAGCATCAACCCAGCCAGGGGCCATCTGCTCTCTCCAACTCAGGGCCCCTGCTCTTGCCCCTCCACAAATGCTGGCTAGCTCAGTTGGAGAAGGAGGGGTCGTTGGAGGGCTTTAAAAGACTAAATTACTGAAATTGAGGAAATTCCTACCCTCTTCTCGGTGGAGCTTCAAACAAGCCATTTATAACCAGCCGTAAAATGTTTGCAGCTGGGGTGCTATATAAGCCATTTGTCTTAGCAATGGCATTCCTGATGCTACAGAGTATGTCCCACACTTGGAAATATATGTTCCACCAGAAATACCCACATCCGCACAGAGGACTGGCTCTCCTGTTAGGTGAAGGAAGAGAACAACAAGAGGGAAGTTCTCCTGAGTTGAATAAAGATGCCTCCAAAGCAATTTATCACCTGCAGAAGTGATAGGGTCTCAATTACAAGGGTTGATTCTAGTAAAGCTTCCCTCCGGCAGACAACATGGGCACATCCTTGCAGTTTTCTTTAAATGAATATGAATTCATTTCCTGTGGCTTTCTTCCGAAACATTTTTTTTTTATTCTAGTCTACAGCCTGCAGATTTCCTGGTGGTCTCCCATCCAAGTATTATCTAGATCTTTTCAGGATCAGCCAGGGTTGGCTGGGGCTTTCATCTCCTGACGCCTTGTATTAAAGTTTCCCTCAGGTCAAGCTATTCCTGGTGATTATGTAGAACATCTATATGGTTTTCTTACTGAGAATACGGAAATGTTTTGTCACTGTCACTTTACAGGATTTTTTGATGTAATTTTCCTTAGTTGACAGTTCTGGGATTTCCAGATGGCCCATCTAATTCTATACACAATCACACCCGTATTACTTACATACTCTCCCTACAGATTAGCCCAATCCCTCCAATTCCAATTCCTCTGAAGCCATTTATTTGACCCAATTTTCTGCAATCAAGTTTTAATGTTTCAAGCAAAATGATCCTATAAAGTTAAGTTCAGTGAAGTTACTATCCCTCATTATATATTTGATCTTATTCAGTTGTTTTACCATTCAGACTTTAATGGCAGCACAACATCAACCCAGAAGGGGCATACATAATCAACACTGTTCAATATATAATAGATGCTCTGCCCAGAGGCAATTCTTATTTGCTTGTATATATATTGTCTGGCTGTGATAAAAGTTTATTTGTGATAGTGAACCTTCACTAAAGCAGTTGCAACTTTCTCCTGATTGCTCCCTGAATTCACCCTTTATCGCAATACAGGGTATCACAAATGCCAAAATTTTGTAAACCTATAAATAAAAATAAATAAAAGGCAGATGAAACATTGTGCTAGAAATGTGTTCACAAAAACATAAGTCCTGAGGCACAGATGCACTGGTTTCAGTCTGCAGCTACTTCTAGGGCAGGGGTGTCAAATTGCCAGCCCAAGGGCCGGATGCGTCACACTGAAACCTCGCCCACCCCAACTCTGGCAATGGGAAAAAGCCGTGATACGTTGTGACATGTCACGTGACGTTGCGAGTTTGACACCCCTGTTCTAGGGGGGGGAAGTCCAAGTCGCAATGCTGTTAGCAAAGACAATGTTGGTGACATCATGATGCTGTGATGCATATGTATGTGTAACTGCTGTGGGAGTCATCATCAGAGGCAGTATTGTGTCATACAGTTTCAGTTGACCTGAAATAATTAGGAAATCTTTTTTCTACATTGTATTTGCATCACCGTATTACCGCTATTGTTAGTTCCTCTGATCATGTGCACTCTTTCACTCTAAAGAGGAATTATGAGTCCTTGGGGAAAGAAACCTACTCAGTCCTATGTTTTGAAAAGTGGTGAGAAGTCTAGACGGGTGCCAAATCCATAAATCAGCTTTCCTCAACGTATTGTCCTCTGGATGTATTGGCACAAAGCAGACTATCCATAGCTAAAGGCCAAGGATTAGGGGAGTTGTTGTCCCAGTTTATCTGGAGGGCAACAGCTTGAAGAGGCAGTATCTAAATCTCACATACTTCTTCATACAGGCCACCTGTAGCATGAGTGAAAAGTAAAGCATTGTAACTGGCTCTCATTTATAAGGAGGCACCCCAATTAAAGTTTACCCCAGAACCATGCCCAGGAAACTTAAAGCTGTTAAAAATACACTTACCCTGCTCATGCCCAGAGGCATTCCCTATTACTTAAGCCTGATTAGTTGGAAATGGAAGGGGAAAAGAATCATTATTTTAACTAGGTGTAATTTGTTAGCTTTTTTATCATTTGTCAGCCGCCCTGAGTCCGAAAGGAGAAGGGCGGGATATAAATACAATTAATAAATAAATAAATAAATAATTATTAATATGCATTTTTTCAAATTATCTCAGACAGGCCTTTCTCTTATTCTATACCAGGGGTAGGCAACCTTGGCTCTTTTATGACTCGTGGACTTCAACTCCCAGAATTCCTGAGCCAGCCATGCTGGCTCAGGAATTCTGGGAGTTGAAGTCCACGAGTCATAAAAGAGCCAAGGTTGCCTACCCGTTCTATACTAATGAACTCGTTGTTCCCCTGCCCCTGCCAACAGTAACTGCAAGGGGCCTTCGAGGTCATCTAGTCCAACCCCCTGCTCTCGCAGGAGACCTATACTATTTCTGATAGACGGCTGCCCAGTCTCTTCTTAAAAGCCTCGAGCGTTAGGGGGAAGGGGGAGGCAATTGGTTTCACTGGTTAATTGCCAGTCGGGTTTATTATTACTGTCTCCCCTGTCTTCCTACTACGAGGAAGCGTCTTCTTGCTCCTCCAAGCTGAGATTCTCCAGGAAGTGTTTTGATT
>NW_015386858.1:727406-748055 GCF_001527695.2 Protobothrops mucrosquamatus | reverse complement strand
GGGGGAGGGAGGGAGGGAGAGGGAGGGAGGGAGGGAGGGAGGGAGGGAGAGGGGGAGAGAGAGAGGAGAGCGGGCAAGGAGGGAAGCGATTTGGCAGCTGCTCAAAGAGAAAAAGGGGAGCGCAGGAGGAACCGCTGGGGACACCCTTGGGTGTTTGACAGATCTCTCCGGCACCGCCGCCTCCACTTCCAGATTCTCCGGAATGTCTGAAAATAAAAGCGTCGCTTCGTCTAACACCCCCCCACACACACACACCCCACTGCCCCCCCCCCACGCCAGACCGACTGGCCTGCCCCGCTTTTGGATCTAGTTGCATCTGATGGTGGAAGGCGAATTTCGAGACCGCACATTGGCGCGCGCATTTTATCACCAACTCCCCACCCCCCCACCCCGCCGAAGGGGAATGAAAGTTAAAATCAGTCCACAGCTGTCTGGCTTTGAAAGGATGAACATCGCCTCCTGCTCCTCTCCAACTTTCAAATTAAACATAGTCTCCCTCGGATATTCTCCTAGGGTTTCTGGTTCGCTCCTCTATACACAGGCACGCGTACTCAGATCCTTTAAAAAAATTAAAAAACCAGAATGAAAGGGAACTTCAAAGTTTCCTCCTCATCTGGTGTTCATAACGAGCTTCCAAGTCGAGACAAAGAGCCACAAACTGGAGGCATTCCCCAGTTCCCGAGAAAGTGAACTCTCTCCCAAGATCAGAAGCGAAGAAGGCGGCGGCTATAAATGTTCCCGAGATACAACCACGCATGTTCTCCTCCCGTCAAAAGACCGCGGGATGGGAGGTGGGGGGTGGGGCAGCGAGGGAATGGCTTCGTTCCTCGTACCCCCCTTCCCCGATGCCCGTATCCCCTCTCTTTTGCAACTCTGGACTTCCAAAGCAGGAAACTAAAAAGTTGGAAAACTAGGTTCGAATCCACCACGCAATTCCGCCTACGCAGCAAACAGCGCCCCCTGGCAGGATGCCCCCTCAGATCCACTCGTGCTCGGGGCCCACGAGCGATTTATTGAATGCGCTACTCTACGTTTACAACCCCACCCACGGCGACACTCTTCAGAAAACGAACCCATCGCCGCAATGCATACCCCCCACCCCACCCCACCCCACCCCACCCTACCCCCGTATCGACCAGCGCTAAGTGTCGATCGGCGACAATGTCCACCTACATTGTAGGCTGGCCGGCTGGGGCCACCCGAAGGGATCCAAGCCCAAGGAAAACGGACTGATGCTCGATTTCCGTAGCATGCAAGCGCTCCGGTTAGTGACATCGTAGAGCTGTCGCGGCGTGACGGCGAACGCCTCCATGCAGTCGTACATCTTGCCCCTCCGGAATCCGCTTCCAGTGGAAAGAGGCGAGGGAGAAGAAGGATGTGGTGGCGACAAGATGGTGAGGGTGCTGATGCTACTAACAGTGAGCTTGTGCTGGTGGATCCAGGAAGAAAAGGAAATAATGTTCGCCGCCCTCCCGGAGAGGCCGCGGGAGGGGGAGAGGAGGAATAACTCGGGCTGGTATCAGACGAGTCCGCTCGCACTCACACGTATTACTACGTCCCGCGTGTAATATAACACGTCCCGCGTGAAGTTGGGGAGCTGAGAAGTCCCGGCTTCCCGGTGGCTTTCGGCTTGCTCGCTGAAGAAGCTGTTACCTTGCCGCGAAAGCGGCTAAGAGGACTCCCCAATTGGGGGGGGGGGGGGTGTGGCTTCGGAGCGAAAGGGGCTGGACCATATGGGCCCGATACACAAAATCTGACTAACACACAACAGTCACATTACGGGAGCATAACACGCCGAGGAGGACCTAGGAAACGCGCCCAAACAGTGATTTGGCAAGCGCGCCACAAGGAACAATAGGCAAACGCGCGCGCACACGTAGACGGGGCTGTTGTTGGCTGCCGTGTGTGTGTGTGTGTGGGTTTGGTTTGGAGTTTTTTTTTTTTCTCCCCCCCCCTCCTCCTTTCTCTCACTGCTTCTCTTTCCCAAGCCGCACCCACGATGGCACTCAGAAACCAGCAAGCAGAAGATTGCGAAGTTTTAGCCAACGTACCAGCTGATACGCGTGTTTACTCGGAAGAGAGTTCCGCGGAATTGAGGGCTGAGTAAACACGCGTGCAGTCGGGAGGCCAGGCTTGATGGAGCGCCCACCGAGGGAACGCCGCATTTGTAATCCAAGAGGAGCCGGCCCTATCGTTAGTCTGAGTTCAGTAAACCTGTAAAACAAACCGATTTGGGGATAAGGTAGAGAGCGGGGGATTAAGTGCGGCATGATACAGCCCGAGCCTGACCTCCCAAATTAGTTCCTTATTTCCATTGTGCTGGAAGGTGCTGCCCCTATAATGGAGGTTGAGTAACTTTGAAAGTTGATCCCAGGGAAGTTTTTCCACCCTGCTACAAATAGCTACTTTTTTGTATACGCCTGCCTCTGCCAGCGAAATGTGTTTGACTGAAAAAGGGCCCACACTTCTGCATTCACAGTGGGGAGAATGGCTGAATAGAAGACCTAAGCCTGCCCTGAAAGGCGAGAGGGAAAATAGGTACCTTTCCTTTTATAATCCCCTAAGAAGCTTGGCAAAAGTTATGAGCAGAGCAGTAATACAGGAAACTGCACTGGAGTCCGCGTAGAATAATTACAGTGTAACACATCGGCAACTCAAAGTTGGGAATAGGTGGTACAGATAGTCCTCGACTTACAACAGTTCATTTAGTGACCACTCAAAGTTACAACGGCGCTGAAAAAAGTGATTCATGACCATTGTTCACACTTAGATCATTGCAGCATCCCCCTGGTCACATGATCAAAATTCAGACGCTTGGCAACTGGTTTGTATTTATGATGGGCGCAGAGTCCCAGGGTCATCTGTGATCACCTTTTGTGACCTCCTGACAAGCAAAGTCAATGGGGAAGCCAGATTCACTTAACAACCGTATCATTAACTTAACAAGTGCAGTAATTCACCTAACAACTGTGGCAAGAAAGGTCGTAAAATGGGGCAAAATTCACTTAATGACTGTCTCACTTAGCAATGAAAATGTTGGGCTCCACTGTGGTCGTAAGTTGAGGACTACCTATAATGATCCTGGAATACCTTTGTAGGAAGGAGCTTTGGATCCATCCCATGCATAGCTGGAATCAACTTTTCAGTAGGATCATTGCAAATAACACTGAGCATTCAGCAGAGTACTTGAAATGAATGTCTATTCTGCTCATTGTGTCTTAATTATCATCAGAGAGAACCCCAGCAGATAAATTCCTCATGGCCAAATCACAGCATAGAAAGCAGTTTCTTCTCTTCCCATGTCCACTTAGTTATGTGGAACAGGAATTTAGTTCTGAAATCCAACACTTAATTCCAAAATCAAGGGATGGGATTTTGGAAAGCTACCCAAATAATTAGTCTTTTGTGCATATATAAAAAAAATAAACCAACTCTGAATTCAAAACATATCTTGCTGCTTTTGTACGCATAATCAGGATAGTTAAAGAGATAAATATTTCCACATTGGAAATGCATGTTTTATTCACTTTAAAAAAAACATAGTGAGTACAATATCTGGGCACAGCAGAGGAATCTGAATTTAATTAATAGAACTAAAACTGTGTGATATTGATTTATGTGACTGCTACATTCCCATGTCACAGCACAGAGCAAATACCTTCTTTACCACATTCAGATGTACAGTCTCCCCCCCCCCTTTTTTTTTCCCTTCCCAGCCAGTCTCTCAAATCATTTTAACAAATTTTGTAATGGTGCAAGATATATTCATACATATATATATATAAGCTGGCCATGTGGCAAGTGAACTAACTGGAATAATCACTTTTTCGCATGCAAAATCCCTTCTGGATCTAATTTGTCCCTACAGATGGGACCAGAGCTTGATATGCAGAAATCAACAAATGAAACATTTCAAAATTAGTGACTAGCATCCACCTATAGATAGATACCCCTGCCTGTCACAGGTAACACTGTTGCCTTCAATAAAGCCATTTAGCTTTTTCCGCCCTGATTCACACATTACCTACAACATGGTTATAGGGAGAGTGGTGCAATGGATAAGATAATGGACAAACTGAGGAGGCTCAGATTCAACTCCATCCTCAGCAGTGGAAAGTCATCAGGCCAATTAATGTCTCAGCCTAATGCACCATACGTGATTCCTATGAAGAAAATGGAATACCATGTACACTGCTTCAGGATGCTGGAGGAAAGGTGGGGTAATGAGATATAAAAAGTCTTTGATAATGTCCCTCACCCAAGATTTCTCAGTAAGCCATGGAAAAGAGGGGGAGGGGGTTCTCATGTGGATATGCTACTGCAGTGGTTCTCAACCTTTTTAATGCCGCGACCCCCAACCGGTCGTAAGTCGAGGACTAAACCGGTCGTAAGTCGAGGACTAAACCGGTCGTAAGTCGAGGACTACCCAACCGGTCGTAAGTCGAGGACTTTCCCTGCCCGGGAGCGCTGTGCATGCGTGGTTCCGCCCCCTGCGCCGGCCGAGGCATAGCTGGCAAGCGGCAGAGACGGAGCAGGCCAACCACCAGCTGGCCCAGCCCAAGGGAGGTAAGGCACCCGCCGGAAAAGGGGGGAAAAATGGCGGACAAAAAAAATGGCGGACAGCCTTGCTTGGCGACCCCCGTGAAATGGTCGATTGACCCCAAATGGGGTCGCGACCCATAGGTTGAGAACCGCTGTGCTACTGGCTAATGGATAGAAAGCAAAGAGAAGGAGTAAATGGACCTTGCTCACAAAGGATGGAATTTGTGGAGCCTTCCTAGGATTGGTGCATTTATATCAAGACATTTATAGATGATCTGGAATTGGGTGAGACTAGTGGATTAGTCAAATTGACTGATAACATTCAATTGTTCCGAGTGGTAAAAATAATAAGGGACTGCAAAACCCCCATTAGAGAAATGGGCATCAAAATGCCAGATGTCATTTGACATGAACAAGTGTAAAAGTAGTGAACATTGGTGCCAAAAATCCTTATATCAACTACTGGGATCAGAGTTAGCAGTGATTGACGAGGAAAGAGATCTTGGAGAAATGGTAAACAATTGACTGAAGGTGCGGACACTGTATATGTCCATCTCTGTGGAAAAGGCCAACAGCATATTAGGGACAATAAGTAGTATTGAAAAAGGGATGCCAATATTATAAATGCTCTTACAAAAGTCAACAGTGCAAATGCATCTGGAATATTGTATGCACTTCTGTCACTGTACCTCAAAAGGGATATAGCAGAGCAAGAAACGGTTCAGAGGAGGACAACTAAGATGATCAAGGGGCTGAAGTGACTTCACTATGAGGAAAACTTGCCACATTTTTAGTTTTTAAAGCTTTTTAGTCTAGAAAGGGGGCAAACAAGAGGAGATGTATATAAAATTATGTATGGTATGGATAAAGTGGACAATAAGCTGCTTTCCCTTCCCAAAATATAATACCAGAGATCACCCAATGAAATTGAAGGAAGGAAGAAATGGGACAGGCAAAAGGAAATATTTTTGTAACCAAATTTTGGAATTTGCCACCACAAGATGTACTGACTACCAGCTTGGCTGGCTTCAAAAATGAGTTGGACCAATTCAGTCATGGGGAACAATGGCTATTAGCCTTAATGACAGTGTGACAGCCTCTGAAGGCCATCTGCTGGGAGATAATGGGTTTCCTTGTGCAGTTGATTGGCCATTGTGAGGACAGGCTCCAATCCAGCAGTGCATTACAAATAAACAATAAACAAATAAACGGTTTACTTAGCCATCACACAATTGGATTGGTTTATAGAACATACTGAACCATAAACCATTAATTACAAACTACAATAACTGGTTTACACAACAAGCCAACACCAAATACCCACATCATGGTTTAGTGCATAATCTGTCTCTTTCTCCCCAGCACCTGCAAAAGTGGTAAAAAATATTGTTGAACTAAATACTGTTATATTTGGCATGCAGACTTTTGAAAGGCTTTTCATCATGTAAAAGGAAGCAAATTAATTAAGTAAACTCGCTTTATGTTTGCCACATATATTAATCATTAATAATGGTGTCCTCCCAAGCTTTTTTCAGCCCTGAGTCTACAAATAGGACCCTCAATGGACAAACACTTTGCTCTGACCCTTACTTTTTCTGCAAATCTCATTCCAAATTTCATGCCAGTCTTGATCAAATAAGTGATGTGACAACAGAACCATATGGAATAAGAACTTAGAAAATTTATCGGAGCAGCTAAACGAGATGCATGAGCTCTCAATGGATCTGGGAATGTTCTTCAGCAACAATTTTGAACAAAACTCAGTTTTGCTATATCAAAATAAAACTCTGCAAAGATAGAAATATGCAGCCCTACGTTATTTGGCAGCCACGATAGCCAGGTTATCTTCATTGGAAAGAGAGTGAGAAATATTCTGAGGGTATTGATTGGCTGATAAATAACCATGGGCACATACTTCCTAGACTGCCTTATAAAACACTGGCACATCCTCTAGAATCTTATCATGAATGATCTAGTCACATGAATGCACCTCCCCAAAAGGGAGAGAGGAAAACATAATAAAGTATACCCACAGTGGTCCTGTGGCCATTTAATTAGAAAAATTAGAAATTGTTTTAGAATGTGAAAGATTGATAGAAGATTCTTTAAATTTTGATGAGATCAATCCCACGGAAGGTTGCAAACTACAAATGTGGAATGGGGCTGGGAGAAATTGTCCATAAGGTCAACCTGAGCCAGCTGTCAATTAGTTTACTTTAGAGACATTATATAGAGATCTAGCTCTCTTGGAGAAGGCTTTGATGCTGAAAAAGATGGAAAGAAAGAAAAAGAAGAGGATGACCAGTAGCAAGTCCATAGTCGGTTGCAGTGTTGATGAATGCGTCATTGGGAGACCTAAAGGATTAGCCTGGGAACAGATCCTCCTGGAAAAAAATTGGTCTGTGTGGCTGGCACATAGACAGTCAGTCAGTCATCACACCTTCCTCTTTGGAATTTACCAATTGTGCACTGAAATAACCCAACCATTAAATCTGAGCATAGCAAGGAAGCTCAATTCTCCATCAGGTGCAGCTTCAGGCAATTAAATGTTCTGCTGCTTTGAGATACACGTCTTCAGCCTCTTTAGTTAATCCCCGTGGTCAATGTGGCACTTGCTCTCACAGCTCCCAATTGGTATGGCATTCCCAGACTATGTCCCACAACAGTCCCAAAGGTTCTTTTTCCAAAAGGCAACTGGACTTTCTTAGTTTTTTTCTTTGAAAATGTTTTACTTCTCATCCAAGAAGCTTCTACCGGAACAGAAGAAGCTTACTGGATGAGAAGCTAAATGCTTTCAAACAAAAAACCAAGAAAGTCGAGTTGTCTTTTGAAAAAACAGCTTTGGGAAAACCATGACCTAGATGATAGAGAATATCCATATACCTGTCCCACAATAGTCTCTGATCCCCTCCAGTTAATTGGCTATCTGCTTTTCGATGGAGTAAATCTCTGACATTGTTCAGAAAAAATATTTATTTCTCCTCTCGAGTGGCTGAATAGCCCCATCACGGTGAAACCTGCCCCCTCCCCAGAGGCTGGAATAAATTGGCTCATTTATGCACGCGCGCGCGCGCACACACACACACACGGCTGCTAAGATCTTTTCACCCTCCTCTCTCTTTCTGTCTTGTTTCCACTAAATGGGCCAATATATACACACTTGCTAGTTGTGCTGGAGAAGGCCTACATTTGTACCTCCCTCTGTCTTGGCTGAGTTAGGCTTGTTCCCTGCCTCCCCCAGCCCCTATGCCAAACTTAAATTCCTTTGTCCCTTGCCGAGTTTGGGCAAACCAACATCAGGTTTCCCCACTAACTAAACTGGGTTACACCCCCCCACCCCCCGATAATCTCGACTCTCTCTTTGTTGGTTGGGCTAGGCTCTGTGCCAGTGGTTAGCCAGACCAGGCCAGGCTGTTCCATCTCCCTCTCCGGCAGCCTCTCCCTTTCCTTCCAGCTCAAAGGCCGAGCGAGCGAGCGTCAGCCGAGCCAGCGGTATGAACTCCGCAAGAACCCCCTTTGGGTGCAGTAACCTCTATATGACCCAGCTCCATGGCAGCCCTTCCCTTCCCTTCTCTTCTCTGCAGGCCCTTGCTTTTTCCTTTGGCTCAGCTTTTCCACAGGCTCCTTCTGTCCTGCAGCCTTCAAAAACGGGTTCACAGTTCTTCACTGATGCCCAGTCTTCTGCCACCCATCCCCTCGCCATCGCTTTGGCAACAAGTCAGTGTTGAGCTCTTCTTTTTAAACTTAACTTAAAAGCAGCCGACAACAGTTGCATTTTAGCCTTTGTGGCAAAAGGCTTCAGATTTGCATGCTAGGTATTCACATACACAGCGGAACAGTAACCTCAAGTATTTCTCCTCTCCTTCAGCTTTCATTCCACCTATGCTCTTACACTGAGTGTAGTCCATGGAAGGGGAGGGAGGGGGGAAGTTAAAGATCTACAAAGACTTAAAAACAGCACAAATCTAAAAGTTTCGGCATGCTATGCTATCAAGGCCAGGAAGAAAATCCTCTGGATTTGCCACAAAACAGCCTGAGATCCTTACTATCTATGAACAAGATTAATCGGTGGGGCAGTGGGAAGGAACCCCTGCCCCATGTGCTTTGCCCCCTCCAACTCCTATGTCTATCTTTCCCAACTGTGAGGAACGCAACCCACTGAATCACAATCCCCTTTCGCATACAACGGAAACCCTGCTCTGCACCCCATTTAGGCTTTCCCCCAAAACTAATACCGCATGCCAGCATTCACAGCGGATAGTTTTAAATTGCAGATTCAATCATCTCCTCCTCCCAGTATTTAAAAGGGGGGGGATAAAAAAGCTTCCCCCCCCCCATGCAAGAATCAATCCTGGACCCTTATTAACCAAGGAAGTGTAGATACAAGGGAGACCTTAGTTTTAAAGGACATTAGTCAGTTCAATTGACTTAGTAAATAACAAACTCAGGGAGCTTTTCCTAAGCACACAGGAGGATTGCCCCCCCCCCCGCCACCCTCCCTGAAAATGTCTCCAGCCTGTACTGACATAAGACTCTGCCCTGCAGCTGCTCCCCCTTTCTCTGCCTTGTGGCTTTTCATTGCTGAGTAGAGACTCAGACCGGCGAAGGTTTCTTCCTTGCATCCCTTTGGCTGCTCTGCAGAGATCAGAAAGGTTCCAATTAGCCTGATCCGCCTGCCCACTAATTCAAACCAGAAGTTGCTTTGCACGGGCTCTGCTCTGTGGCTGAACTGTGCTGGAGTCCCTGCATAAAGGCATTCCCTCCCTTGCTCCCTCTCCCCTTCCCCATTGCCCCCATCTTGAGACGTATCTCCAGAGGGGAAGGGAGAAGCAGGGCAGGGGAAAAAGTATTTTTCACCAAGGTCTGGTCTGAAATGTCTTCCTTAACTTTGCAATGCCCTTTCTTTCTTTCTTTCTTTCTTTCTTTCTTTCTTTCTTTCTCTTTCTTTCTTTCTTTCTTTCTTTCTTTCTTTCCTTAGTTTTTACACTCCAGGGTGTGTGTGGGTGTGTTTCCCCTTACCTGCAACTTTCAGTAAAAAAAAATAAAAATAAATGTCTTCCCAGGTTAAGGTTATCTTTTGGATCAGTCTCATATGTCATTTCCCCCCCCCCACATACACCCCTTCATCATCTACATAAATTAACGAAGGGAGTGGAATTATATATCCAACCCTCAACCACAAATTAGGTATCTTTTCAAGTATGGGAAGCATAACGAGGTCCTCTGATTGCATTAGAACCATTCAAAGGCCAAAACCAAACATGCCTTATTATTATCTTACAGAGAAAGAAAGGAGAGTTATATTGAAAAAGGAGATACTAAATACAAGTCTTTTTTTTTTTTTTTAATTTTGGACAATCTTATTGTGGACTACAGTTCTTCAGATGCCTGGAATTCTGTCTTGATATGCATATGGATGAAGACATGCCCATGAAAAACAATAACGGAACAAAATGGTCAGAGAGAAAAAATAAATAAACGTAACTTAATTCCATTAGAAGACCTGCAGCTCATCTTGAAACATTCAGAAATTGGATGAGCCAGGAATAAGCATCATTATAAACAACACAGAATAAAAAGGTCCTGGAGAAAAAGCCTTTTAGAGCAAAAGATGTTAAGATGTTTAGAAGACTGCCATTCTTCTATACCCCAGAAGTGAAGATTCTGCAAATGTTGCTGTAGTGTAACTTCAAAAAGCTCCAGTCAGCTTGATTAGGGGGTGAAGAAACTTGGGAATTGTAGTTCAACAACCCCGAGGTCCAGATTTTTTCCCCTTCAAAATGATAATTTGAAGGCATCAATCTTCCGGTAAATGAGTACTGAATACGTTAGTGAAAGAGTGAGCAGTCTACTTCATTAGACTCACAAACTGAACACATCAAGCTGACTTATCCGAAGGCAATCCAACTGCCTTCGAATTCAGTGCAGTTTACTGTGACTAGTAATAAATATCCATATTCTTACACAGGAATGCTTCTTGGCCCTGGTGACACCTTTTAATCCAGCCTCCCCAATCCAATACCTTCCAGATGTGTTGGATTGCAATCCCTCTATGTTCAGCCAGAATTCTGGTGGCTGTTTTCCAATAAATGTAGAGGGTGCCAGGCTGAGGAAGAGGGACACTCAGTAGAGATATCTCAGACCAAACCAATGTCTAGATACATTTACAGAACATACAGAAGCATTATGCTGTAGACTGGCTCCTTCTAACTCTAATTATAATGGCGACCATGCATACATTGAATTAAAGGAGTGACTAAACCAGCGGTTCTCAACCTATGGGTCACGACCCCATTTGGGGTCGATCGACCATTTCACGGGGGTCACCAAGCAAGGCTGTCTGCCATTTTTTCCCCCTTTTCCAGCAGGTGCCTTACCTCCCTTGAGCTGGGCCAGCTGGTGGTCGGCCTGCTCCGTCTCTGCCACTTGCCAGCTACACCTTGGCCGGCGCAGGGGGTGGAACCACGCATGTGCGGCGCTCCCGGGCAGGGAAAGTCCTCGACTTACGACCGGTTGGGTAGTCCTCGACTTACGACCGGTTTAGTCCTCAACTTACGACCGGTTTAGTCCTCGACTTACAACCAGTTGGGGGTCGTGGCATTAAAAAGGTTGAGAACCACTGGACTAAACTAAGACACTAATGCAAAAATAATGAGTAATCCTTTCCCCAAACAACAACAACAACAAAAAAAATAACAAAACCCAAAAGCATTGTTTTAAAGGCGGGCCTCTGGAGAAATATTCATACGACTTTGCCACCTAATACAATAAGGAGATCTTAAAGTATATATCTGGTCTTCTAGTTCATGGGTCAGTTCATGGGTGGCTATGTTTCCACAAGTACAATACAGTTTTTGGATATCATCATAAATACTCAACACACTGTCCCTCCCAGCAGATGCAACGAATGCTTGAAGTTGAATCCATGCTGTGTATGATCACAACGGAGTGACCCTGGGCTGGAAGCCAGATACTTCTAATGTAACAGTTACATGTCCAATGGCTGTATGAATGGAAAGTCAATCAGTGTAGCTTAGATACCACATTTTTCTGAGATTGTTGGCTACCTGGCAATCTACTGCAGAGAAAGAGAGAGAGGGAGGCTGAACCCTCTTCTTACTTTTGGGAATAGAGTGGAACTGGAGCAGGAATTCTTGCACTAGATACAAAGCATATCTCTGATTTGGCTGAACAGAAAGGAAAGTAAGGATGGAAAACATCTTCTACTTTCTTCCATGAAGCCATGGAAATGGGAAAATGAAAGAATAACGTAACTTTTTTTAAAAAAAAGCATATTTTTTTATAATTCCTGGACCAGACGTTTGGGAGACAACCTGGGCAAAAAAAGGGTATAAAAATGTAATAACTTTTGTCTTCTACTATAGTCAGAGAAGCGGGGTTTGTTGAGGCTAGGATTTCAGGTTAAATAGGAATTCTATTTAACACAATACTAGTGACAGCCTTGTCTCTACAAGAGTGGCTGCCTGGCTCCTTGCAATTTTCTGTCTTTGTTCTAGCTGGGGCTGTGGTCTTCTCAAAGCAGCAGGTCCATAGTTTGGAGGCTCTCACAACTTCTACTGGAACAACAGATCAAAGCTGTGGCCAGGAGACAATCAGCTCCAGCCAGTATCCCAAAAGGACATCTTTGAAATGAGATGTGCTAGCCTGTAGTCACATATGCTTTCATCACTCACATTTTGACTACTACCGTAAGGTGCTCTGCTTGGACTTGCCTTAATTTGGTGCAGGTAGTCCTCGACTTATGACCACCATTGAGCCCAAAATTTCTGTTCTTAAGTGAGACATTTGTTAAGTGAGTTTTGTCCCATTTTACGAGCTTCCTTGCCATGGTTGTTAAGTGAATCACTGCAGCTGATTAGTTAGTAACACGGTTGTTAAGTGAGTCTGGCTTCCCCATTGATTTTGCTTGTCAAACGGTTGCAAAAGGGGATCACGTGACCTTGGGACACAGCAACGCTCATGAGTCAGTGGCCAAGCATCTGAATTTTGATCACGTGATCCTGAGGATGCTACAAAGGTGATAAGTGTGAAAAACGGCCGTAAGGCACTTTTTTCAGTGCTGTTGTAACTTCGAACAGTCACTAAATGAACTGTTGTAAGTCGAGGACTACCTGTACTCAGTATGCTGGCTGGTAAAAACTAGTTCAGCAGGCCAACACTCCTCATCTGGTCACAGCACTGCTTTTCTATATCTGAGTACAATTCAAAGTGCTGGTTATCCTTTATAAAGCCCATCTTGGTGCAGGCCCCAGTTACTTAGGGACCATCTATTCCAAGTAGAATTTGCCTGTTCTGTATGTCTGATTCAGAAAAATGCACTTTATGAAGGTAAAAGGGTATAGTAGAAGGAAGCAAGTGCAGGTCTTGTAGAATAGTCTCCACCACACCTGCTCCTCATAGTAATTTCACTGACCTTTAGGAGCAAGCTTATTTTTTTTCTCTCTTTTGCCAGACTTTTGAATCTTAATTTATTGGGGTTCCTGTTGCCTTTTACCTCTTGGATGTATTATTTTTGTTTATTTTTTTACTATGATTGTTTTATGGTTTTAGCAGTGTTTAATGATCATAAGCCAACCCAGTCTCGCATTATTGAATTGGCACAGAAATAGGATAAAATAAATAAAAAGTAAATACGGCTATATTTTCTTTCACAAATGAATTGTTATTTAGTCGCTTCCAACTCTAGTGCACTAAACCTTTCTTAGCTTCCTTTTTTTATTCCTTTTTATGTCTGTCATCTGTAGCAATGTTCTGAAGAACCAACTCTTTGACAGTCCAGAAAAGCTTATCTTTGAATTGTCTCAAGACAATGTATGCAGTACTTCCAAATATATTTAATCCTTTGATATAGTAATTATGTTTTTAATGGGTCTGCACATAATGTGTGTTGTTAGTGGCTTAGCATGACATCCTAAACCCAGCCAGGGTGATCTTTAAAGGTGCTTATGTTAAAAATGAGGATTTAGCATGATCTATAAACCAAATCATGTAGTAGTGTGTACACCACCCTTTATAGTTTGAATAAGCTATAGTTTGTTGCTTTTTCAACACACCACCATTAAGCAAATGATTGCTTAGCACAACTGTGAACTGACCAGTGTGTATAGCTGTGTAGGGACCCCACTCACTTAGTCAAAACCTGCAGAGGCAGTATTATTACAGAGTCCTTCAATATTCAAAATCTAAATACCCAGCTGAGAAATACAGTCTAAAAGTCCTGGAAAACTGACAGTTCAGTTTCTAGAATACAAAAGACAGCACTGCTGGATACAAAACTCCAAAAGTTATCAGTCTGACCCATTTCAGAACATTCCCACTTATTTGCAAAAATTCTCATTATGGTTACAGTATTGGACATTACAAGGGCTGTCAAGAAACCACAACAGAGTGCTGTGCGGCATGGCTCTTTGCAAAAACAGCTGCTTTCCATGGAGCCAGCCTTTATCAGTTCAACAATTGTAGGAAACATTGGCAGTCTTGGGATTACTAGCTTTTTCTAGAGGTCATTCTCCCTTCTTCAGCTGGTAGTTTTACTGTCTGTATGAGTAGCTTTTGCTCTTCGTAGCAACATGTTTCTTACATCCTATAATACCCTTTGCATCTTGATGTGCTTGACAATCTGCAAACATTAATATGATGAGGCAAAAACATAATCAATGGAGTATATACTTTGGGGTGGAAAATAAAGTAAATGTGTATTTCTTTTGAAGCTGGTATTTCAACATTTTGGTGCTGACTCATTCCATTTGACTACATGGAAGTAGATGCCTCCACATCATGCCACAAATCTTTTGTTTTTTTGTAATCCAAGGCTAGGTACAATTAGGTACACCTCATCCCCTTGAACTCAATAGACTAAGCACATCTCACCTGGCTTAGATTCAGGGTGATACCATACTGATAGTCGTCGACTTCTAACAGTTCATTTAGTGACCATTCAAAGTTACAACAGCAGCTGAAAAAAGTGACTGCTTTTCACACTTAAAACTGTTGCAGCAAATTCAGACTCTTGGCAATTGACTCATATTTATGACAGTTGCAGTGTCCTGGGGTCATGAGATCACTTTTTACAACCTTCCTACAAGCAAAATCAAATAGGGAAGCCAGATTTGCAATTGTGGCAAGAAAGGTCGTAAAATGGGGCAAAATTCACTTAACAACTGTCTCACTTAGCAACAGAAAATTTGGGCTTAATTGTGTCGAAAGTCGAGGACTACCTGTAAATCAACATGCCGATTTACTTGTTTCTCTTGCTGGGATCCCGCAAAAATTCAGGCTGTGAAGTACATTTCAAAGACTGCTTTGGAACCTAGATTCCATGCAACTTTTAACCAATATAAGTAGTATTGTAAACTTTGCATAAAGCATCTTTTCTGTAGTTTATTTTATTTTAATCTTCCTGATCCATCGCTTCTGCATCTGTTTGTATCCTCTCACTTTTTATATACCCTCTCACTCTTTGTATTTCTCATCAAGCAGAGTCATTCATACTTGAGCAATATCGTTTAGCTAGTTAAATGACTCCACTTTCCTTAGTAGCTCATTATGCCCTGAGTTTCCTGGAGTGGGAAGGAGGAAGGGTTTGAATCTTGCAGCTCCACCTCTAAATCTGACACTGTTTTCTAGCTAAAAGATTGCGTGCGCTCTGCTAAGGGAAGTCAGGAAGTTCCAGTGGTGGAACTGGTCCTAGGCACAAACCTTCTTCAGTTCTCGTTAGAGAAGCTGATAACTGTTTCCTGTTGCAGCAATGTTGACAGTTTCCTCTGCATGTTTGGGTAGAGGGGCACTGGGTTGTCACATCTGGGCACTGCACAGTCCAGTGTTTCATACTTCTGGTGGCAGTTGACGCATTTGTTGCTATAAGGAACTATTAATGTTTTCCTTCCTCCTTACTGAAAGAAACTGCATAGACCAAGATTTGCTGAGAGCAGCCAGCCATCCTCAAAATATCTTGCACTGAGAGCCATATTCAAGCTGTTGGCTTGTCCCAATGTTTCTCTCAAAAGATAATATCTTTGCATCAGTCTCCAGATTTTTCACATTCATTTCTTTGGCCTTCCAAGCAAGAACACAGCCCTTAGTAGCTTTCCTCGGAAGCTTTACCAACCACATTTCTTGCTCCCAAGCTTCCTAGATCCCTGAAGAAGAGACAAACAGGCAGGGATCCCTGCCAAGAAGAACAGCCTAATAGGTGGCCCTGTCCCACTCAGTCAGGCAAGGAAGGTACGTTATGGACCCCATTGGTGAAAGAATTTCAGCTGGAGGAGTCTAGGAAGAGAGTCTTCTCTGCCATGGCCCCAACCGTGTGGACTATCTTGTCCCCAGAGATGAGGCTGGCCTCAGCTCTTGTGGCCTTCCAGAAGACCTGGCTCTGCCAATTTACATGGGGATTGGAGAGTGGCATATAACCCTGGGGTTGGCTGGTGGCTTGAGGGTGCTCCCTCTGCCTTTTAGTTTGCCTTTTTAATTCTGTTTGTATTTTATTCTGCATGTTTTAAATTCTGTGTTGTTTTTTTTCTTTTTATGATTCTGTAGTCCCTTAATTCGGGGTAAAGTTGGGGCAACTGAATGGAGCTGAGTGTTTACCGGCTAGATGCCCTACCTGATGCCTATCTGTTCTTAATTATGTCTCTTCTGTATTATTTTATGGTTGGTATCAGTAAATTACCCAGAGTCATTTGCGTAATGAGATGGGCAGTGTCTTTTTATTTGACAAATACAAATAAAATAATCCAGTAGTATGCCTTACTGATCACATAAGCTTTTGTCTATCACCTGTATTTATGGTGAAACTAATACATTAAAAAGTGAAGGGAATGGGTACATTTTCACCAATCACAATTATTTTAACAAGCTATGAAATCCTGTGGGAATCATAAATCTTTTGCTCAGCCCACCTCACAAGGTGATATTTCATGAGTGTTTATGATACTTCATGAGTGCTGATGATACTTCATCAGTGCCCTCTGCCCTGAATTTATTGGGGGAAAGATGAAATGCAAAAGTGACAAACAGCTCATTGATCCTTTCTTTTTATAATAGCCATTCACTATTAAAAAAAATCCTACAGGTAGTTCTCAACTTACGACCACAATGGAGTCCAAAATTTCCAATGCTAAGTGAGACATTTGTTAAGTGGGTTTTTCCCTGTTTTACGACCTTTCTTGCCTCAGTTGTTAAGTGAATCACTGCAGTTGTTAAGTTAGTAACACAGTTTTTAAGTGAATCTGGCTTCCCCATTGACTTTGCTTGTCAGAAGGTCGCCAAAGGTGATCACACGAGTGTGGCACACAGCAATAGTCATAAATATGAACCAGTTGCTAAGCGTCTGAATTTTGATCACATGATCATGGGGATGCTGCAAAGGTCATTAACTGTGAAAAATAGTCATAAGTTATTTTTTCAGTGCTGTTGTAACTTTGAATGGTCATTAAATGAACTGTTGTAAGTCAAGACTACCTGTATTAGGAGGTCTTTGGATGGGATATGCCAGAAGTCTCTTTTTAAGTTTAAGGGAAGGGGGAAATTGCCTCAGGCCTCACAAATGGAAGATGGTGGCCACAGTCAATTGTAAAAGAGTACATTTAAATGAACTTTCAGCTAACGAACAGGCTTTTCTTGCATTTTAAAAAAGGCTATGATCATTAGCTTCAATTCCCACAAATTGAGATGCACCCAACCTAGGTAGCTAATAATGAAACTAGACCCAGAGCAGTATGAAAGGGTGATAAGCACTGTGCAGCACTAATTTGGTTTATGAAAGAAACCAAGGGGAGCTTCCCATTCAAATGACCTGAATGGGAAGCTCATCTTGGCCTCTTCCCCCCTCCCCAAAATCATATTGCAAAAACACTATTGTGATGTAAGGAAGTCAAATTGCATTATGACAAAGCTCACCATCCACTGGGACTAAACAACTTGTAGGAAAGAGGAAGGACTATTTGTACCTGTAAGATATGCCCTTGGGTTTTTCACCCCAGAGAAGCCAAAGACTTACAAATCCTAGAATAGCAAGTCTCAAACCGAGTGCCACAAGAGAATTGCCAGAGTACTACAAGAGGTAAATAAGTTAAGCAACTAAAAGTTCACATAAGTATCTATCCACTGGTAAAACTGTCTCTTGCCTTGCTATGATTTGGTGCTCTTATATTTATTTCCTTTGGGTTGGAATCCATGGGGGACTATTTTACGCACCTTTATATGGATGTGAATAGAGCATTCAACCACTCCCTATTCAAGGAGCTGGAAAAGAATTAGCCTCTCCTGGCAAGGTGCTTAGAAGGGTCAAAGTAACAGGCCACTGCATGGAAGATATATTAAATATAACTAAGACAGACCCTGAACCAGAAGGAAGACATTCACATAGCTTTGTCTCATGTACCAATTGTGCCTGTTCCTGAATTGGGAGGCCTTTCTTACAGTCACCTCATACTGCAATGCCCTATTCATGGGGCTACCCTTGGAAACCATTCTAGATAACCATAATCATAACCAGCAGTTATGGGCAGGCCACACTATGTCCATGTAATTCCTCTATCATATGCTAGCCCTATTGCTTCCTGTGGGACTGATGAGGAAAAGAGAATGGAAAGAAATATAGATTTGTTTTAGCTGTTGATATAGTAAGTCCTTCGAGAAATAAGCACTTTTTAGGGGTTGATATTCTCTAATGTAAAAGGATGGCTACTTAATATGGAATACTCCTTACAACACTTTTCAACTTGTCCACAATCTATTATTAAGAGAGGCTTAACTGTCTTTAGAGGCACCAGTGTTATAATCGTCTCTCCCCCTTATTCTAAAACGACCCAACAGCAGCCTCAAGGTATCTGTGATCTTTTAGCATCCCTGTTGCAGAAGTCACACTCAACAGACCAATAGTCAAAATGTTTCAGGCTAATACATTACTTTTGAAGGTATGCTTAAGGAAGGTATGGGGGCCACTGTTGTGTGGCTTTGTACTATAGTGCTAGATGGCCCAGCGAATATTGTTATTGGATTTATAAAGCCATCAGAACCAAAAGACCCAGGTGGTAAACAATTGAAACATCACAAGAAATACCAATCTATCAATCAATTTATTGCAGCCCTAAGGCCAGATACAATAACATATCTAAAAGTAGAATTCTTACGTATTTCTCTACATCTACTTAGATATAAGACAGAAAGACAGTAAGTATAATAGGATATAAAAGAATTAAGAGCAGATACAACAAAACAAAACAGAATAAAAATAGTATTATAAGAAATACAGAAACAAAAACAAAACCGAGCACTTTCTCTTGCCTCTTTTGCAGAAGATTGCAATATTGTAACTAAAAGAGACAGAAGCATTTCTGAGGAAATATTGCAAAATTTGGTTTCCTTAGTGATTCCTTCAGAAAAAAAAATGCTTGATCAAATTTGGATTATGAACACACGAAGTAGCCAAGAGACAGTCTGGGAGTGAAACTCATCTGTTCCTGATACGCAGCTGTGATTGATGGCTATTTTCTCAGGAGCTGCTGATCAGCTGAAGAGAGGACAGCCAAACCAGATTAACCTAACCAATCACTTTGCCTATCACATGCTGCACACACATATTCAGGACAAAACCATTTCTCTGTGACTGGAATGTATATTATGTAGGCATAATAGGGATTGGCAGTTGGGGTGACAAATTTCAGGCCAGTTCAGTTATGAACTGACTCAAGGATAGAAATATGGATAGCCCTTCAACAGAACAGCAGGTAAAAGCTCTTACTTTCACAGTCTTACAAACAGACACTATGAAGTATTCTATCAGGCATTTTTTCCTCTCTTTTTGCTAAAGGCTCTCCATCCTGGAGTAGCCCCAAATGTGTTAATATTTAAGGCAGTGCACTCAAACTCTGTCTGTCTGTCTGTCTGTCTGTCTGTCTGTCTGTCTGTCTGTCTAATTGCCCATCTCACAAATTTTTTTAAACAGAAATGGCCATCAGCCCTTTGTTTTTCATTATAGTTGGCTGGAATCTATATTGCAAATATAAAAATGTGAAACCTCAAACATTTTTCATTGGAGAAAGAGATGAAACATGGCAAGTATCAGTAATTAACCTCCCCCCCCCCCAATGCAAAATCACTCCTATGCTATATGAAACTTACATTGGAGGATTATCATCTTATTTTCTAGTCCTTCAGATAAGTCCCCACTCCCCAGGCAGAAAAACCTGATCATACCAAATTAGGATTACATAGCCGATGTGCCTGGGTTGAGCTCAAAACTGCTTGTCTGGTAGACTAAGAAAACCTGCCCTCTAGACTAGGAAAGAGATAGTGAACAATTGTATTTACTTAGTAGTAATGGAAAATTATTCTTCCTAATTATTATTTCCTAAACTATTGCTCCAACGGAAGATGTATCTTTAAATATTATCAATTTATTTAAAAAATCAGCATGAACAATGTAATCTCTTAGGCCAGAATTTCTCAAAGTAGCACTCTCCAAATACGTATATTGGATTAAAACTCATATCATCCACAATCAACATTGTCCATACTTACTAAGAATGATGGAAAATGTATGCTAACTCATCTGAAGGTCCCTGAATAAAGAAAATCTGCTTTAGGTTCAACCTTCTCCTATCAGATAGAAGCAAATGCTATTCTTTCTGTCAGGCCTAAACCCAAAGATGACAAAGCGAAATCTAACAGTCCAATCCTTGATGTGCTTAATGGACATTTTCTGCCCCCAAACTTCTTGAAAATGTTATTGGCTTTTGAGGAATAGCTTCTTCCTGATCACATCTACCTGTCCCATTAGGCCCGGCAGGAGAGGGATATAGTCGGTCCCATCTGCTAAAAAGTTCCCTTTGAAGAGACCCAGACAGCATGCCTTTTCTCCTGTGGCGTTTGTCCTAGGAAACATCATCCCACCAACCTTGAAGTTGGGGGTAGGGTTGCCAGGTGTCCACTATTTGAGTGGACAGTCCACTTTTTTCACATTATGTTCACTATTTTTTTTCACAAAATAGTGGACTTTTTTTTATTCAAAAGCTTTATGATGAAATGGTACGTAATCTAAAGCTGAACAGTCTACTTTTTTTACTACTTAAACCCCCCCCCCCC
>NW_015386858.1:664996-726884 GCF_001527695.2 Protobothrops mucrosquamatus | reverse complement strand
GCTAACAGACATTGAATAAAACGCAGTCTAAAACATTAAAAGAACCAATAAAGATCTTAAATGGAAACATTTAATTAAAGAAAATGAAACTAAGTAGAATGGAGAGGGAGGGAGCTGTTCCCTGCTCCCTTAGCCACCTTCAGTGTTCCCCATCCCCAATGGGGCCCCAGGCTAGTTGACATAGTTGACCAAAAGGGTGAGAGCAGGTCTGACCGGGGCCAGGGAGGGGAGACAAAATGTTCCAGAAGGCGGGAGCCACAGCACAAAAGGCTCTTCTTTCTAGCTGAAATTCCTTCGCTGATGGGTCTACAGCATGCCCCTTCTGCTGGCATGGGGGAGGGGGGGGAACAGATTAATGCCAGTGTGGTGAGCCAGTTTCTCAGATAGCCTGGACCCATGCCATGCAGGGATTTAAAGGTGATAACCAACACCTTGAATTGTACCCAGAAGCAAACTGGCAGCCAGCGCAGCTCATGGAATAATGGCGTAACATAAGCCAACCTAGGGGCCCAAATAACTGCCTGCACAGCTGTGTTCTGCACCAGCTGAAGCTTCCAGATACTCTTCAAGGGTAACCCCATGTATAGCACATTGCAGTAGTCCAGCCAGGAGATGACTAGGGCTTGAGTGACTGAGCTCATCTCCCTTTGCCAAGAGAATTAGAACCGAACTGTTCCATATAAGCAAGTACAAGTGTAGTCCTTACGGTCCAGCTTAAAAATGTAATTGCAGCAGATTCTTCAAACCGAAGCAGCTCACCCTTAGTTTTCCTCCCATAATTGGGTGTCAAATGTGTGTTCTGCATTTTGGAAAAGGAAAACAGCTGTTGGGGGAAGGGTTAAGCATCCACTTGTCATCTGCTGCTTCCTTACTGTCTACTGCCAGAGATAGAAAAGTAAATTCTGAAATGCTAAATATACTGAATGTCACCAACTGTTTTTCTTTCCAGGCTCCTTATCATCTGGGTTGCTTCAATGCTCTCCCTAAAATGCAGATGCCCAGAACTGGATGCTATATTATACCTAGTACCCTAGTATTTTAGCATTGGAGGCATAAAAATAAAATATAGTTTTAAAAATCCCGGAGATATTTCCCATCATTAACAAGGAACTGCAGCATGACTCTTGGAACACTAATTTATTTTGTGTTGATTATCAATGCATTTGTTTTGATGATATTGTTTGTTGTAGCTAAGTCACACTGTTGAATAATGTTCGGTATTATCCAGATCCTTCCTGCAGATACTGCTGTCTAACATGGTCTCCCACAATTCTCGATTTATGACTTTGATTTTTCTTATCCAAATGAAGGACTATCTGTTCCTGTTGAAATTTATCTTGTTAGTTTCTATCCATTATCCATTTTGTCAAGAACCAGCTGAATCTTGATTCTATCTTTCGAGTGGATTGTTGTCCCTCCTATCTTTGTGTAGTCTTGCACATCTGATAACCATATTTTCTAACCCCTTGTCCAACCCATTTTTAAGATGTTGAACAACACAGGCCCTAGAACAGAACTCTGCAGAACATCACTCAGCCCTTCCATCTTGAGGCTGAGCGTTGCTTACATTTGAGAGGTTATGAACCAGCCCTGCATCCATCCAAGGACAGCATAATCCAGGCCGTCTTCACTCGTAGACTCTCATAGAAGACTTTTTTTTTCAAATGCTTTGCTGAAGTCAAGTATTCATTTTCACAGACAGACTGGTCACTATACCACTAAAGAGAGATCTGGCTGATGTTACCTAGTTAGAGTAATGAAATGTCTGCAAGATAACAAGCAAGCTCAGAGAGCACCAAGGACCCCTCACAGGGTGTGTTTTATGGAATCTCCCCATGGTATAGAGCAGGTGGAATCTGCCAAACAATGGCTTCATTTTCAAGGCAGTCTTCAACAAGCAGCTCACAGTTGAGGAACAATCTTCTGTTCTTATATGCCACATTTTCCTAAGGTTAGCGACACACCATAGTGAATTAAACAACTGAAGCTTATTTCCAAGTATGTCTGCACAGGATGCTTACAGGGAAGTAACTCAAGAGAGTGAAATGTATTTCTACATCAGCAGACACTGGGACTGCTCTGAGAATCACAATGCAGTTCATTGTTAATGATAGGAAATATCTCTGGGATTTTTAAAAACTATATTTTTATGCCTCCAATCCTAATCACTGGAGGTTTTTAAGAAAAACACTGGACAGCCACCTATATGAAAGGGTATAGGATCTCCTGCTTGAGCAGGGGGCTGGACTAGAAGACCTCCAAGGTCCCTTCCAGATCTATTCTGATTAAAATACGAAATACTAGGGCACTAGGCATCTTGATTTCCAAGAGCAGGCCTGAGTACAAAGAGGGAATTGTTGTTCTCATCATGGAACAAAAGATACAGGTATTCCTCGACTTACAACAGTTTGTTTAGTGACTGGTCAAAGTTAGGACGTCACTGAAAAAAGTGACTTATGATCGTTTTTCACATTTATGACCATTGCAGCATCCCCATGGTCACGTGATCAAAATTCAGATGCTTGGCAATTGGTTCATACTTATGGCTGTGTTCCAAGATTATGTAAATCAACTTTTGTGACCTTCTGGGTCACAAAGCCAGATTCACTTAACAACTATGTTACTAACTTAACATCTGCAGTGATTTGCTTAACAACTGCGGCAAGAAAGGTTATAAATTGGCGCAAAACTCACTTAACAAATGTTTCATTCAGCAAAAGAAATTTTGGGCTCAATTGTGGTTGTAAGTCAAGGACTGCCTGGATCTGGCATGGTCAGCCGAAAAAGGTTCTTGGTTTGGTTTCTCTTGTTATTTTTTTGACAGGAGCTGGATATGACTATATTATTCTAGACTGTAAACCAAAATAATAAGAAAATATATATATATATTTACAAAGGTAGTAAGAATCACATAAAATTACAGTCAGGCTCCACAGAACTCCCTGCTTGGAGAATTCTTCCTTTTTCATTTCCTGCTCATCTGCTGCAGGACACAATCCTGTGGAGGAGTAGCCAGCTGGCTCCCTCATCTCTTTAACACCAGTAGCTGCCTGATGTGGAGGAACCGTGTTAAGCAGGGATGGAGATAAGAGGCCTGCCGCACTCTCAGAGGCTGTTGGATTCTTGGCCTCCCCCGTATTCGTATTCCAGCCAAGGAAACCAAGAGCAGCTCCAGAGGACAGCTGTGAAAAGGTCTCCTTGCTTGTGCTAGAAGCCTCAGGATGATGGGCTGGAGAAGGGAATGCAGGGAAGTCTGGTGGGTGGAAATATTGGGGATTGTCTACATTACTGAAAAAAAAAATTGTCCAGTGCTTCTTTGCAGTTTTGTACTCACACTGAGCCTGTCAACGGCAAATTTAGCTAGAAAAACCATGACCTGCATCAAAAGAAAAACCCAGGCACCTATCAACAGATGCAATTTAATGATAAATAACTTGGAACACGTGCAATCAGGTTTTGTTTACCCAAAACATGACATAATGCTATGCCTGGCTGATTAGAATACACACTGCCCCAAATGAGATAGTGAGAAAGTGTCACAGAATTGCCCCCGCCACTGCTGAGATGGAATGCTACCACCCATTCTTAAGCTGGCAGAAACTTAAATTGGTATGAAATTTGCTGCCTCCGTTACAAGGCTGTATTCTGATTATATTGCCTCTGGTCCCATTCCCTATAAACCCCTGAGTTCCATCCAAGGTAATTGTGCTTTGAGATTGTCTTTGGATAGTGTGGTAATAAAGGAAGAAGACTGCTTCAACACCAACACAACTAAGGATGACTGTAACCTTTATCTCCCTTGGGCTGGGGATCAAAAAGAAGAAAATATTCTGGGCATGGTGATGGCATGGTTAGGTTCAAGTGGAGAAAATATGTTAATAATGGCTGTGTGTGTGCATATGCCTTTAAGTGAGCGTTGATTCCTGGTAACTGCCTGGACCAATCCCTGCAGTTTTCTTCGCTTGCCATTGCCTCCTTCCTAGGACTGAGGGAGAGTGATTGGCCCAAGGTCACCTAGCTGGCTTTGTGTCTATGATAGGACTGGAACTCATGGTCTTCCAGTTTCTAGCCTGGTGCCTTCACTACACCAAACAAACTAACTATGCCACAGTTAGGTGCAAATGGAGGAAAGGATGACAATTGAAAAAGATAAATGGCAGGTACCAGTTCAGGTAATCCTCAATTTATGACGACAGTTGGGATCAGAATTTCCTTTGCTAAGTAATGCAATTGTTAAGTCAGTAGCACCCAATTGTATTACCCTTCTTGCCACAGTTGTTAAGTGAATCACTGCAGTTGTTAAATGAATCCAGGTTCCCCCGCTGGTTTTCCCCCAGCTGGGAACATCGCAAATGTAATTACATAACCCTGGGACGCTGCAACCATCCTAAAGCACATGCTGGTTGCCAAGTGCCTGAATTTTAACCACATGACCAGGGGTATGCTGCGATGGTCATAAGTATGAGGACCAGTCATAAGTCACTTTTTTCAGTGCCGTTGTAACTTTGAACAATCGCTAAACAAATGGTTGTAAGTGAAGGAATATCTGTACAGTACACTTCTGAATTGGTTTTGTTGTATTTTTCCTTTTTCTTGCATCCCCACTCTCACCTCCCAACCCATTCCATATATTTCTTTGCCTCCCTTAGGATGAACGCTTGCTTTCACTAATTTGTTTGTATTCTTTACTTTTGTTGCCTCCTGCCCTTCTTTCTTCCATCTCTTTCCAAGGGTAACCCTTTCTATGGTTCAGGGGCAAAATGTTTAAAACCTGCAACCTAGCTCAGTTTGGCAGCTGGAGTTCATGATGCCCGATATGCCAGCAGAGAAGGCAGGAATGAGTTTCTCTCAGACTCACATTTTTTTTGCCACACTGCGGTCTGCTTATAAATGGTCTGAATGTAATTACTAAAATATAGCCGAAAGATGTAATTTCTGCAGCCCCTAAGGCCCTGGGTGCAGCTCCAAAGATTCCCCAAATTTGCTATACATTTATTGCGAAAGAAGGGGAGAAATATTTAACACATGCCTCAAGAGCAATTTTATTAAATGCATTTAAAATCAAATATAATCTTCATCACAGCCCCATGTATTACTTTAAAAAATACAGCCTACAGCCCACTGCTAAATGCCATCTACTGTTATACTCAACGAATTTAAGAGCTTGCCAGGCCAGACCAGATTGTTTGACCAATTCTAACCTAATATTGCCGCCAGTAACTTTCCAGAATCTCACACAGAACAAAAGGGGGAAAAAACTTGCTCTTCTCTTACTTCCTGATCTCACTCTTTCAAGCAAAGATGGGAAGGACTGGAACAGGGCTCCTCTGTGTGTACAATAAGGGCTCAGTCACTGAGCAATATCAGATTATATTGGGTGGATATTTCAATTGCCTTTTTCGAACCCAAACTCTGGTCCAAGGCAGACCACATTTGGCTCCACGGAGTATTTAAAACGCCAGTGCAAATAGCGTGAGGGATTTGTGAAAACTGTTCTTTTTAAGAAAGGATGTCACATTTGGAATTGCTTTGCTATAAGAGATAAAGAAGCCTTCCCCCCCCCCTCCCCCATCATGCTTCTGTTGTGGTGAGGTCTCATTTTTCCAGTGTTTTAGATGGCAATCTGCTGCTGCAGATTAAATGCAATACTTTTGCCAGTAACATTTCTCTGTGTCAAATTACGGTGACCAATACAAATACTTATTGGTTGGTACCTATGCAGTCACTAATGTCAAGGTATACATGTTTTCAACCCAAGACATCTTGTTAAAGTTTATATTTCTTCAAATGCTTATTTTGGTTAGCTCTTTCCAAAATGAGCACTTTCTCATTATTACCGAATGAGCTCATGTACTGACAAGAATTAATCTCAATAATTATAAGAGTGTCAATCCCTTCTCCTCCATAATATTTTATCCTTTTCAGAACAATTCTTTCTTAGATTTATTGTTGAAATACTCTGTAATTCTCCAGGATTAAAGCAGGCGTATCATTTCCCTCCTATTCTTAGGAAAGAAAACAGACCTAGTTTTCATTTCTGCTCCATCTAGAAAGATTCCTACCCAGTCTCTGGTAGCAACATGAGAAGTGATATTAATAAAATAGCAATACATAAAGGAATTAGTACTTTAGAACTCCTTTCCATCACAAAACATCCAAGAGGAAGAAATTACCGTGAAGGAGATACAGAGACTTAGTCAGCCTTCTTCCATTCAATCTTTTAATTTAAACTCTTCTGCCAAATGTGTCTTACTACCATTCACTAGTACCCTTCACTTGGATGGTGCTTTTCAAAACTATTGGAATTAAACTTACTGGCTTTAAAACTGGATGAAGTGTGAGAAGACAAGCAGAAGAATTAAGAGGAGAAAACGTTCCCTCCAAAACTACATTTTTATTCTGAACTTACTGTCATTTCCTTCCCACAGCCCCCTGTGAAGATGCCAAAACATTTCACCAAACTCCATACAATCTTCATTTCGCCCCTTTCTTTTTTGCAGCTCCCAAAGTGTCATTCAACACAATGGCTGAAATCTGCCATAACATTTTTCTGAATTGCAGTTTTCAGCCACTTGTCTTCCATGCATAAACCAGCTGGAAATGAAACCAGCCTAAGAAATCCTTCTCTAAACCTCTTCCTTTGCTTTGGCCACAGTGATGGCCCAATTTTCTGCCCAGCATATTTACCATAGGCCAATTAGTGGATTATCCTGCTTCTTTATCCCTTCAGAGTGGGAAGACAAGGCAAGACAAGAATTCAGTTTTACCATTTTTTCTGACACATGGGCTACAAGGAGAAAGTGGAAGAATTTTTCTCAAATTCCATTAGTCAGAAAAGTCAAGTGAAGGAGACGATTGGCTACTGTTCCACCAATAAACTTCACAAAAAGAAAAAAAAAGAAAAGAAAAGAAGATCCAGCTGAACTTGTAAAAATAAAATAGCTATGGTAACAGAGACCAACAACTGAAGAGGCTGCAGTAGCCAGGTGGGATGGGGTGTGGGTTGCTTACAAGGAATTGAAAAATAGCATGCAAACCAAACATCATGGCTTGAGCCTGCACAAGACAAAAAACGCTCTTTTGACTCACTGCCAGAAAACATGGGTGGAAGTTGTGTTAGCTGCTGGCTTGGGGATGAGTTGAGATGATGTAGAAACAGTAGGTGCTGCATGAAGGTAACACATGAAATAAGTAGAAATAGGTGATGCATGAAACAAGGTGGAAGTGTGGATCTGCTGCAGAGTTCATTTTGAAGTAGTCAACACATAAAAATTACATCTGAACTTTAAAATGGGTTTAATAGTTTGCAAAGCAAAGAAAACTATCTCAATCTATACATCCCCCAATGGGGAAAATCTAGCCTCAACCTCTCTGTGTAATTGCTGAATCTATTGAGGTTCTTGAACTGTCCCCCAATAATGTCCATGGATGATCCTTGGCCACCTAGAAGTCCACCCAAATTCTAGAGCTATGTTGATCTTGCAAACCCAGCTCTGGGTGCTGTATCAGAGCAGCACTTTGAGAGGAAAGTGTGAAGCATCTGTTCCTTCTCACTATTACAAGTATTTTGTGACGGAAGGGCAAATGTAAATCTAAAGTTACACGCAGTCTAGCTCTACTCCCAAAGTTTTCCCCATTGCTTTATCCTAATCTTAAAATGGGTTAAAACTGATGTACTAACTCTTTTAAGAATTGGCAAGTTGGAAACTACAGCTTGAAGATTTTAATTTTTGTGATGTGATAGGAATGTGATCTAGCGGGCAGACGGAACAGAGTTTTGCAGAAGTCAAATTTAGGTATTTAGGAAAGAAAAGGAGTACCCCCTCCTTCCACCTCTGTATCCCCCAAGTTTTTTTTTTTTTTCAAGATCTGAAGCTACTTCTGGCTGCAGCATGGGAGGGAGGGAAAAATTAGCACTCCCCAGACCTTAGTCCAGCTTCCACTGGAAACTTTCCAATGACCAAGGAAACTGAGATGTTGGAGTAAAAGTGGGAGGGAATGAGGAGAAAGAGAGAGAGAGAGAGAGGAAGTGCCAGCTCCACTTTTTTCTGCCTGAGCCCTGTTTTCTTCCTTCTAGATGAAATAATTATTTCCAGCTGCCCTGCCAGCTCATTCAGCTAGCCAAGAGGGAGTCCCAATTCATTTCAACACTGCAGGCCAAAGCAGGCCTCAACACTTGCAATTCAGTAGGGGAGCTGCGCAAAATGGCTTTACTACTTCAGAGATGGGAAGGGGTTACTGTGTTTGCAAAAACTACTGCCCCTATTCCAGATGTGCACTTTGGATTTGCTCAGAAGTACTCCTTTTACCATCAGCACACACTTATTCTTGGAATGGGCACTGATCACAAAAGAAGGGCCCTACAGTTCAAACCAAACCATACCCACTGGGTAGGAGGGGGGGATCCTTCCCAGCTCCCTCTTATTAAAGTCCATCCCCTGCATCAGTTGGCACTTCCTATATTTACAATTCCCATCATTCTTAGCAATATAGAATGGATGGCAGCTGTAATTAAGCATATCTGAGAGATAGCAGGGTGGGGGAAGTTGTAAGAAACTGGGCAGAATATTTGGCTCATCTACCGTACTACTGATGCTGCTGATCAAAGTGCTAGCTACAAAGTGGTTTTTGTTTCCTGTCTTGCAATGGCAAAGTTACATTTCCTTCTTCACCACCTCCAGGCTACCACTAGTGACAGGGCCTTGAACAGAAAGAGGGTCTTGTTCTACAACACATGGAGCTGCATGTTGTAGTGCTCGACTTACGATCATTTGTTTACTGACCGTTTGAAGTTACAACGGCACCAAAAAAAGTGACTTATGATCAGTTTTCATGCCTACAGCCATTGCAGCATACCCATGATCATGTGGTCAAAATTTGGATTCAATCCATAGCTCAGTTCTCGGCTGCACAGGCCTTCCGGAAAGGCCTCTGACGGTGAAATGCAGGCCCGAGCTCCATTCTCAGCTGCAGAAGGAAACTGCTCCTTCAGCCGCAGAAGAAGTGGGCTGGCTGGTAAGTGGAAAACACCCACCCACACACCCCAAAAAATAAGACCTGGTGCCTCTTTTGGAGGCAATTTTTTTTTTAAAAAAAATAAGACCGGGTCTTATTTTTGGGAAAACGCGGTAAGCCTTATTCCCCTCTTGGTGGAATGGTATAGTTTCTTACCTAAAAGACAACAAATAATGTAAGAGTAATTTTGAATATAATTGAACATTTACAACAAAGTAGCAACAAAACAGGTTGCATTAATCCTTCTGGATACAGAAAAAAGCTTTTGACAACTTGAACAGAGCCTTTAGGTTTAAAGTAGTGCAAAAGATGGATTTTGGATTGGGCTTTATACAGGGTCTGAAGTTCATCTAAACACTCCAGAAAGTTTGAATCATGATGAATGAAGACTTTACAAAACCTTGTAAAACCCAGAAGGGAACAAGACAGGGGTGTCCTTAATCCTCTTTATTATTTTATTCTACTGTTGGAAGTTAAATAAAGATATTACACAGGGTAACAGAGCAAAAGGACTACAAATTAAAGCACATAATTACAAATTATGTGCATTCGTTGACCATTTGATGTTGATTGTGCAAGACCATTTGATGTTGATTGTGCTAGAGAACATTGAACATGTTATGAGGAAGATTAAAATGTTTGGAGAAATGGCGGATTTAAGAATAAATAAAAGGTGACAATACTGACTGAATATAAAGGTGGAGGATCAGAAGAAACTGGAATTTAAAACTGGTTTTAACATTGTGAAAAAGGTACAGTACTTGGGGGTGATTCTCACTGGGGAAAATTCTAAGCTTTACAGAAATAATTATGGTAAAATATGGGAGATAAAATTAAATTTAAATAGATGGTAAAATTAGATTTGTAATTAATGGGAAGAATTTCAGTAATTAAAATGAATGTACTATCTAGAATTTTTATCTCAGACTATACCGACATTGATTAGAGATTCTGCTTTCAAACAGTGGTAGAAAGATATATCTAAATTTATTTGGCAAAATAAAAAAAACAAAAATTAAATATAAGCTGCTACAAGATTCTAAAGATAGAGGAAGTTAGATTTATATTAGGATGCTTGTTGTCTGGTATGGTTAAAAGATTGGATAGCTTTAACAAATTCAAGGATGTTAGACCTCAAACGTTTTGATCTGAGATTTGGGTGGCATGCCTATCTGTGATATGACAAAGTAAAAGTTATCCCTGGTTTTAAAATTCATGCTATTAGGCAATCAATTGCACGTATATGGTGGAAGTATAAAAGAAGATTATCTGATAAAGTGCTACTCTGGCTATCACCTCATGAAGCACTACGTAGAGAACAGAATGTATGAACCAATGGACTAAAATTCACATTAAATTATAGTTTGAAAGAAAACTTTTACAAAATGACGTATTATTGGTACTTGATCCCAGATAGACTAGCAAAAATATATAAAGGGATTTCTAATAACTGCTGGAAATGTAATCAAAGTCCAGATTCATTGTATCATATGTGGTGGACTTGCAAATATGTGAAAACATACTGGATAAACATAACAATGACAATGCAAAAGATATTTAAGACACAAATATTAATGAAACCTGAAGCTTTTCTCTTAGGTATGATGGACAAGCCAATTGAAAAATAATTTGGGGTGCTATTCCTTCACATGGTGACGGCTACAAGGATTGTACTTGCCAAACACTGGAAAGAAAAAGAGATGCCTACTGTTGAAGAATGGATTTTGAAATTGACTAAACTAGCAGAGATGGCAAAATTAACTGCTTTGATTAGAGATAATGGATTAGACAGCTTTATAAGAGACTGGAAACCGTTAGATTTTCTACGTGCGAAATATAATAACACATGGCTAACAGAGAGATTTGAAGATTAGTGTAATCTTTAGCTTAACCTATTGACTTTTGGATCCTACATGTTAAATAGTATTAAATTTAATTGTCCACTTTTTCCTCTTTTTTGTACACTATTTTTTCTTTTTTGTTATTGTTAGGGTTGAATGTATGCTTTTGTTTTGTTTCATTTTGTTTGTTTTGTTTTGTATTTTATTCTCTATGATAAAACAATAAATAATAATAGAAAAGAAGTGAATACATCATCAAAGTGAAGAAGATCTTAGTCCAAACTCAGTGGAAGAAATATCATCAAGGCAGGAAACATCTAGGCAATTCCATTCATTAGATAGACAGCTGGTACAGTGGATTGGGCTCAGGCAGAATTAAAAGCTCTGGATAGAAAGATTGGAAAAATGATGAAAATGAATCATGCCTCTCATCCATGTAGCAATGTTGATAGATTCTACTTAGTGGATGTGGAATGTTGCAAATACACCAGATGGTTGAAGAACAAAAAACGGACTTTGGAAGAATGCCTGAAAGACAATGAAGATGATGCACTGAAGCTGGTACACAATGAAGGCTTACTGAATACCAAAGAGACCAAAGTGGATATAAGAAAGACCAAATGAAGACTAGAAAAGAGACACTGAAAGGCAAAGGTAGTACCAATAGTAATGGGTGTCTAGGGTCCAATCTCAAAGTATCTGGAGCACCACTTGAATGCTATCAGCATTGATCAAATTACCATCAGTCAATTACAAAGGGTAGAATTCCTTGGAACAGCTTACCTCCTACCCTGATACTTTTAACATCATCAAACATCAACATCTGTCTATCCCAGGTCCTTGGGAAGGGCTTGATAGGTGGATAAAGATGCCAAATCCAGTGTAAACATCTGGCTGACATTTTCCCTCCCCCACTCCCACCATACAGGCTGGGTTCAAGAATAAAAAAAGAGAGTTGGCTAGCAAATTTGGACCATAACCAGAGGAAGTTGCAGCTACCCTGATTCCTGCTATACAAGAATATACTAAAGCTATATCACAGATCACTTGCTGTGGGTCTCAGGGCAGTAAGGAAAAAGTGCAGGACCGGCTCAGTTAATTGGCTTTGAAGTCTAAGTTGTAATCAGGCAAGGCAGTAAGTAATCCTACCAGAGCAGGAGAAAGCAACCTAAATAAAAAAAAAACATTCAAAAAGCACGAAGGAGCTCATCAGAGAAACACTTTTGGGAAGATTGCAGCGAATACTCACATACTTATATGAGTGCAAAGAGAGCACTGAACTTTTCAAAAGAACTAATCAAGTATACAGAGGAAAAAACATTGAGCCATATGTGTTAGGCATACATAAATGACAAAATCTATTAGCAGATTTTGTTACAGCCTGTTTATTTGTTTTAAACCTAGATCCTAGAAGCTTTGAGCACAGATCTTCAGATGACACATGCTTATACAGTACAATACCGATTGTTCCGTTAATGCCCACTAGAGGGAGAACTGTAATGCTAGATGCCATCCAGACAGGCACCAAGCATTGCACAGCTAGACAGCAATAATATTATAGATCTGATAGTTAGCCTGAGAGCCATCCAAGTCAGCTTTCACCAACCTGTTGATATGCTTTTGCCAAACTAGATATGCTAAGCCACAACTACCAGTCCTGAACACTGTGCCATTTCACGACAATTTCTAGGGATGGTTATCTCTGCCTTAAGACAAATGATCCTTGACCTAAAACTTCTGCTAGAAATGCTAAAAAAACTACGTATATTGAAAGAAAATCTTCTTTTTTCATCTGAACAAAACTACCTGAACATTTAACTGGGAATTTTTAAACCCTTCTTTTTGTCCACTACCTATTAACGCACTGAGCCTCGGAGATATGCACATGAGCTTTGTTGATCTAATGGACAATGATCTCTAAATGTTTTCCCATTTCTAGCATGCTTGTAATACATTTGCCAATTGCCAACATTACCCACTTCTTTTATCTTTTGTGATAACAGCTTCTCTTAAAGGCTCATTTATCTTCATAACACTACTCTGACTTGTTTGCAAACAAAGGCATTATTTAACTATACACCCACGGAGATAGGCGGGAGAACTAGAGATATGTGTTCAGACTCCCAACTAGACTCCTAACTCCTGCTCAATCATGTGCAAGAAAACAGAAATATAAACAGTCATGGACACCCAGCCTTTTCCCTTTTCAGGGACAAACACACATGTGTGTGTAAGGCCACACTTGGAATACTGCATCCAGTTTTGGTCACCACGATGTAAAAAAGATGTTGAGACTCTAGAAAGAGTACAGAGAAGAGCAACAAAGATGATTAGGGGATTGGAGGCTAAAACGTATAAGGAACGGCTGCTGGAACTGGATATGTCTAGTTTAATGAAGAGAAGGACGAGGGGGGACATGATAGCAGCGTTCCAATATCTCAGGGGCTGCCAGAAACAAGAGGGAGTCAAGCTATTCTCCAAAGTGCCTGAAGGCAGGACAAGAAGCAACGGGTGGAAACTAATCAAGGAGAGAAGCAACCTAGAATTAAGGAGAAACTTCCTGACAGTTAGAAAAATTAACCAGTGGAACAACCTGCCTCTGGAAGCAGTGAATGCTCCAACACTGGAAGTTTTTAAGAAGAGACTGGACAGCCATTTGTCCAAAATGATATAGGGTTTCCTGCCTGAGCAGGGGGTTGGACTAGATGACCTCCAAGGTCCCTTCCAACTTGATGATGATGATGATGATGATGATGATGATGATGATGATGATGATGATGATGATGATGATGATGATGATGTATGCGTGTGCATGACTATGTAAAATATACATATTCTCTCTGAGGCCCCTTGTGATGTACAAAAGTTCTCCTTTCTTGTTTCTACTCCTTCTAATTTGTAAATATGGACATTTCATTCATTTTGTAACACAGAAATTTACTGAAAGTCATTTTGAGGAATATTCCTATCATGTGAGAAACCCTCACTGAGCTTGAGGCCTTTGCAAAGTAGTATCAAATCAATGAATGCACTGTGAAACAAAGCCACCAGCACTATATGCTTTCATCCATTGAAGCTTATTCTATAGCAGAGGCAGACAAATTTCAGGCACATAGGAATCAGGTCCAAACCAGCAACAAATCAATGAAGCTGTATGTACAATAAAACAGTTGCTTGAAAACCATTTTCTTTCTTCCCTTCTTCAGCTACACATTAGGATGTCATACACATTCAAATATAAATGTAGCTCTGATCTGTTTTGGCTCAGGAATCCTAATGCAACATTCCAAAACTGGCTAGTAAAGACTTGACCAAAATCTACCACTAATGATACTAATATTTTACAGGTGAGAATCGTTAAGACTAAATTAGATGAGCAATTAGCAGAAGTTTAACTATGTCAGAGTTTTGTTTTTTTTAAAGTGCAACTCTTCATGCAGTTGTAAAACTGTTTGAAATTGGTAACCCTTGAAATTCTACTGCAGGTTATTTAGAAATTTGGTAGAACGTTCCCCCCAAGCTACTTTTTATTTATTTTACTGGTACCTTCATTTTTGTCTGTCTCACAGCAGTGATATTAAGATTGCAGTGCTTCGGCCCCTTGGAAAGTATAATGTGCCATCTCAGTATACTCTGAGCTCTCTCCCAAATAAGACTGTCCAGAATGCATGCATTTTGTTCAGTTGAATATTCACTTCAGATCAGAATAAATGCCAGGGCAGCATTAGCTGTGGTGGCGCAATGGTTAGAAGGCAGTATTTCAGGCTAACCCTGCCCACAGCCAGGAGTTCAATCCTGAGCAGCTCAAGGTTGACTCATCCTTCCATCCTTCCAAGGCCAACCAAGATTGTTGGGGGCAACATGCTGACTTTGTAAACCACTTAGAGAGTGCTCTAAAGCATTATGAAGTGGTATATAAGTCTAAGTGCTATTGCTATTGCTATTGCTTTGTAGTATTGCAAGCTAACTCTGCCCACTGTCAGGAGTTTGATCCTGACCAGCTCAAGGTTGACTCAGCCTTC
The DNA here is from genome assembly GCF_001527695.2 of Protobothrops mucrosquamatus. Classification (NCBI taxonomy): domain Eukaryota; kingdom Metazoa; phylum Chordata; class Lepidosauria; order Squamata; family Viperidae; genus Protobothrops; species Protobothrops mucrosquamatus. The sequence continues at coordinate 712,006 of NW_015386858.1, read as the reverse complement.
CATCCTTCTACAGTCAGTAAAATGGGGATTCAGACTGTTGGGGTCAATATATTGACTCTGTAAACCACTTAGAGAGGGCTGTAAAGCACTATGAAGCGGTATGTAAGTCTATTGTTATTGCTATTGTGGAATAGATGCAGAATAAAAGGCAGAAGTTAAACCCAGAAGGGGCAAAATTGAAAAGCTACTGATTTCTATGTCCCAAAGTTTAAATTTTAGCACACTAGTACAAGATCATACTTGAAAAAAAAAATGACGTGGTAGTATTTTCTGACTGTTTTGTATTTACAGCTGGCAAGGACTAAATTTTACCAACTTCAGTTTTGTGGCTTAGCACTCCCTAAATGATAAGCTATTGCTTTTCATCCACGCACTGAAAACTTGCACTGCGGCTTATGAAAGACGCATATTTGCACTTTTCCTGAGGATTCTCTTGTTAAGTTTTGGAAGTTTGATTAGGATGGGATGCAAAGTAAAATTTGAACCATAGTCAAAATATCCACAACAGTAATAATCAGTTTCTTAAAACCTAAAATGCTCTACCTAATTAAAGAAAACCTCTCCTACTTTCTTAGATTAGTATAACAAGTCCTGCTGGTTTGTGGCAGCTCTTTTTTACGGTCACCAAATGTTCAGGATCTTAGTGCTGTGGTGCTGTGGCTGTAGAATTCTCTCCATTTAAGATGTTACTAAATCAGTCTCTCTCTCTCTCTAGGTCTTGGGAACAAGTCTTCTTTTAGGAAACACTTGGAAGGCTACAAGTCGTCTTTGAATTATGACCAGAATTAGTGATTTTTTGAAGTTACAACAGATTATCAGAACTTCAAATAACTTGGGGTTATTTACAATTGGGATTCGAAATTCTGATAGTCAGTCCCCTGCTCCCCTGTGGTCACATGACCAAACTTTAGGCTCTCGACAATATGACTGCTGTTTGCAGTGTCCTGAAATCACATAAGCACACTTTACAATGGTTTTGCCAAAACCCCGAATTTACTTCTGGTTTTCGGCAAAATCACATCTATAGAGTACTATTGATTTGTTTAATGACCGCGGAGGTCACTTAACGACTGCCACACAGAAAAAAGATCACATGACCGACTCATTTTACGACCTTTACAACGCATGACCATGATGGACAGGTTCCATTATGATCGTTAAGTCGAGGACTACCTGTAATATCCAATTTTTACAATGGGTTTAAAGCGTCACATTTTGAAAAATAAATTGGTGCTTATTTCGGAATCCATCTGATGTAAAAAACAAAATACAGAGCAGGAAGTAACTGAATAACAGCATTGTGAAAGTATATTTGAGATAGATCTAGGAGTGGGGACACATGTGAAAATTAGCAGAAGATAAACTTTGGAATAGCAATGATAAATGCATTTTACCAAACCTATATATGCCAACAGGCAGATCTGAGGGCAAAGCCTGTTTGTGCAAAATAGTCCACATGTGCCATGCTGGAAAAAGCTCATTGCAGAAAGAAACTTCTTCCTCAGGTAAGTAAGTACAGTATGACTAAACCAAGCAGAAATCTGAGTCTGGCTCAAGTCACACGAACTCAGATGATGCCCCCTGGCGGATAAACTACCGGTATATAGATACACCTGGAGAATCTGGAAGTGGGGGTCGCAGCATGAACTGCAGTTGGCAGAGCCGATGATGCAATGAAGGTTCCAGTTTAACAAAGACAGAAGCATCGCTGGGAAAGAAACACAGATCAAAGCTTCAACATTCCATGAATGGAAACCCCCCCCCCCCAAAAAAAAAATGGTGCAGTGGACTCCAAGAGAAAAGGAAGAGGGGGCTATTTTAATAAAAGTTCACTCCTTCTTTCTCGGGAGCCCCATTCAGGGGAGCCCTAGGCTCACAACTACAAAGTGCATAGATATGCAGTGAACTGGAGGTATGGATGACTGACAGCCCTTCAGCGTGGGGACGCTGCTTTGGCGTGTTGAAACCTGCACACGAGAAAGCACAAAGGGTTCCCATTGCTGCACTGGCAGATGGGAAGCATGCAACTAAGCAGAGCCCAGAGGTCTGGCACAGAGCCTGGGCACACCTTGGGGTGGATAAAGGCAGAGAAGTCAGGACATGCCCCAAAGCGTGAAGAACGCAGTACGATAACCAGGAGGAGCCTGGGCCCAATTTCTTGGTATCCCAGGTCAAGAGTGTTACGGCACAAGCAAAGCACAATAAACGCATGCACACACACACAATGAAAGGCACTTCCACTCAACAACTTTCTCTTGTAGCCCCCTCAGGGAAATCAGAAGGGAGCAATTCCCAAAGACGATGCAATCTCCAAATAGTGATTCATCCCAAAATAAAGGCTAGGTAGGTTTCCACCCCACCTTATGTGGGTCTTTTCACAAAGAACTTCTTCACACACCTACTTCCAAATCCAGGGTATTGTGTAAGCTAATAAGCTAATTACTGAATAAGCCAATTCAGTCCACCCATAATTAATTTCCTCTAAAATATCCATATAATGCAATTCTTTTTTATACCCATGTATACATTTCGTAGGGTCTTGATAAATAAACCTTTCCCCCAGTGGTGGGATTCAAATAATAATAATAATAATAATAATAATAATAATAATAATAATAATAATAATAATAATAATAATAATAATAATAATAATAAAGTTGGAAGGGACCTTGGAGGTCATCGAGTCCAACCCCCTGCCCCGGCAGGAACCCTACACCATTTCAGACAAATGGCTGTCCAGTCTCTTCTTAAAAACTTCCACTGTTGGAGCATTCACCACTTCTGGAGGCAGGTTGTTCCATTGGTTAATTGTTCTAACTGTCAGGAAGTTTGTGAACAACCGGTTCTCTGTGCGGATGCAGTTTCCGGAAGTCCATTCTGGGCCTGGGCAACAAAAAATTAGCTACCGGTTCTGCCGAAGTGGTGCGAACTGGCTGAATCCCACCACTGCTTCCCCCCTTATTTTCAAGATAACCAAATGATGCCACATGTAGCAATAATTCTTTTTAAAAATGGTCCATGAAATGTTCTGAGATAAAAGTCCAGTGTTCAGTGGCTTTGTCCTCAAAGGCATCTGGTGCCCAGATTCCAAATCAAATCTATGTACCCAAGGGTGCTATTACCACCAAAGGGGTTTCCAGGAACAGAGTGGGATTTGGCTTAATTAGATGCCAAAACGCAAATTTGGGACAGAAACATTTCTGAAGCCAGGCAAACTTTGGAAGTTGGTGGGTATATGTGGAGTTTCGACAGCATGCTGTCGTGGGTCTGGCCTGTTCACAGTGACAGTGAAAAGCTTCCATGTTTTACAAATGATTCTCTCCGTCCCTTCGGGATGTTTCACCTTTAACTCTTTCTGGGGAGACAGGCATGCTTCTGTACAAAATGCTAAGCTTCCACCACCACCACCTTTGCTTTTTAAGAGTCCTCATGAACTCCTCAGGTAGTCCTTGACTTACAACAGTTCATTTAGTGACCATCCGAAGTTACAACAGCACTGTGGGGGGAAAGCAACTTATGACCATTTTTCACACTTATGACCGTTGCAGCACCCCCATGGTCATGTGATTTACATTCGGATGCTTGACAACTGACTCACATTTATGACAGTTGCAGTGTCCTGGAGTCATGTGATCCCCTTTTGCGACCCTTCTGACAAGCAAAGTCAACGGGGGAAGCCAGATTCATTTAACAACTGTGTTACTAATTTATGAACTGCACTGATTCACTTAACAAATGGGGTGAGAAAAGTCGTAAAATGGAGCAAACTCACTTAGCCAGTTTCTCAACAATGTAAATTTTGGGCTCAATTGTGGTCGTAAGTTGAGGACTACCTGTATATAGCCCTCAGAAGCACTAGAAACAAAGAGGCATCTGGGAGGTTATTTTCCCTTTCTTTTTTGGACTTGTTTACTTGAACACACCTCACAAGCATCAAGTGATATGTTCATGAACAATATAGGATCCCAAGATATGAGCTTCTACAATTCTACAATTTGAAGTCAGGGTTGTTACCACACAATGCCCGAAGTATACACAACTGTAGGGTGATTAGACTGAATCAATTGAATCTGTATTTCTATTCTTCTCCCTGATTGCTTTGGCAACACATTGATTACTGAAGAACTTGAAGATTGTCACAATGTATAGCAAGGTGTGGAACAGAAAGCCATCAACTTGTAATTAGATTTCATGAACTCCATTGTTCAGATAAAATCTGAAATATAAGGAATGGTTGCTGGAATTGGGTATGTCTAGTTTAATGAAGAGAAGGATGAGGGGGGACATGATAGCAGTGTTCCAATATCTTAGGGGCTGCCACAAAGAAGAGGGAGTCAGGCTATTCTTCAAAGCACCTGAGGGCAGGACAAGAAGCAACGGATGGAAACTAACCAAGGAGAGAAGCAACCTAGAACTAAGGAGAAACTTCCTGACGGTTAGAACAATTAACCAGTGGAACAACCTGCCTCCAGAAGCAGTGAATGCTCCAACACTGGAAGTTTTTAAGAAGAAACTGGACAGCCATTTGTCTGAAATGGTATAGGGCAGTGATGGTGAACCTTTTAGAGACCGAGTGCCCAAACTGCAACCCAAAACCCAGTTATGCATCATCGGGTGCCGGGTGGGTGTGGTGTGGCCCATTGGGTGGGCGTGGCTGCAGTAGTAACAGCAGACTGGGTGGGACTAAAAAGTTCAATCAATCAATTCCAACTTTGCAAGATTTTTTTTTCCCGCAAGAAGTTGAAATTGACTGATTGAACCTTTTTTTTTTTTGTACACGGCGGTGGAGGCCTAAAGCGAAAAGGTTTTATAAAACCCAGCTGAAGGCCTAGGACTGGGGTGACAGCGCGCATGCCCACAGAGAGGGCTCTGAGTGCCGCCTCTGGCACCCATGCCATAGGTTCGCCACCACTGGTATAGGGTTTCCTGCCTGAGCAGGGGTTTGGAGTAGATGACCTCCAAGGTCCCTTCCAACTTTATCATTATTATTATTATTATCCTCATCAGTAATACAGCTAATATATTCAAATCTCAGGCTTATCATCTTCCTCTGCTTAACTAGAATAAGAAGATTCTGGTATTGCATCATGTTGTTCCTAAAGGTCACACTTCCTGTGGAAATCTCCCCCAAATCAGTACAGTGATTTTGCTATACTTGTAGGAATCGCTCTTTTAGATTCTGAAGTACTGAGTCCAAACCTTCTGAACAAGAGAAAGGTGAAATGTAATGGCCCCTAATACAGTGCTGGCGTAATTAAAATGTCACACACTTGAGAGAGTGGGCCGAACCAAGTTTCTGGCTCAAAATATTGATTTACAGCAATCTTCCCTATCTTTATGCACTGAACTGCAAGACCCATCAACTGAATGAAATGTGCTGGCTGTGGATGATCAGTGTTGTAATCCAAAATGGCTGGAAAGTGCCAGGGTATGAGAAGATGCATTCATTCATTACACTTAAGCCAGCCTAGTGCTAGTCACAAACATTTAGCCTCTGCAGTTTAATGCTTGATTGTTTGCTATGTATCATGGGGAGAAACAACCTAAAAGCAGAAATAAATCCATACGCAACAACCTCTCTCTCATTGCATTATGTCCCACGTGGACAGCACTCAAACCAAATTTGCCCACAACACTGGACAGGGTTTTGAGTCCTGATGGTCCTTAAGGTCTGGAACCAACACCCCAACTGCACCCAGCCCTGTGCCAACTTGCCCGCCACCACTTCCCTTCAAGGGACTTACACAGTGATGCCATTTCCTTCGGCAGGTCGGTAGGGTAGCTCCGGAAGTAACCTCCATTGGTCAGCACCTCGAAATGTGGGTTAGGGAAAGGGAAGGGGTATACAGCAGGGGGGAAGCCATTTACATGAGCCAGAGGAGTCCCACCAGAGCAGCCTCTATCCTTGTTTACAGCCATGACTGAGAACAGGACAGTCAATGCGTGAGAAAATGAAAAACTCCTCTTAAGAAAGCTGATTGGTGCTGACAGTGCTCCAGGCAGATGGTCCCATGACTGTGGCCTTCGCAAGCATCCCGTTCAAAGGGAGAAGGCCATTCCTCTCCTGTCTCCTTCTGACGCAGTCCTGCAAAGGAATGAATTGACATTAGTAGTATTCAGCTGTAGAGAAAACAGCCCACTCCCAGCACTATTTCTCCATTGCCATCCAGGATGGTCACAAGGAAGAGATGGAAATTGGGAAACACTTGCAAAAAACAAAAAAACAAACCATGAGGTAGAAAAAGAACTCATCCCCTCCTCCACCACCCACCCCCAGTTTCTGTCTAGGTTTTAGCCTTTTTGACATTGTTGCCAACTTTTATTCTTAGTTTTTATTGTACTTTCTTTTTTTACTTGTGAGCCATCCAGAATCGCTGGGAGGCACACAAATTTAAAAAATAAATATGTATCAGACAGGTGCCTTCATCTCATTCTTAACTGCTAGGGGCCAGAGAAGCAGGGACAGAAAAAAAAGTTTTATTGTGGAAATATAAGAAATGAGCAGAGAAAGGTGACAATGTTTGGCACCTGCTGCAGTACATGGTAGGATAAATTAGTCAAGGATAAATTAGTCAAAAGGAGACAAAACACTTCCCAGGGGAACCCCACTGACCTACAGAACAAAATAAACAGAATGCAGCCAGCAAAACTATTCGGGAAGAAAAACCCTCTCCTCCACCAGCTCCCCTCCCTCAGGAAATCAATATTTCTAAATAGTGTCTACCCAGCCTTCCCCATCTTGGTGTACTATATCTTAGGGAGACTGTAACTCCCCCAAGATATTAGTCATACTGGTTGAGGATGATAATTATTGTAATTAACACATTTGAACGGAACCAGGTTGCAGAAGGCTGGTCTATTTTGAAAAAGCTCTGCAGATTTTCATACAGAAACTTTTCTAGCATGAAGTAGAGATGGACTCCTGAACTTTGTATATGAAAACCTTGGGTCTACCATAGAAGTGCAGAGAATACGCCTCAATCAAACTTTTCTCCACACTTTCTAATATAGAAAAGTGAATATTCCAAAGGTGGTTTTCCAAAAGGCAACTGGACTTCCTTGTTTTTTTCTTTGAAAACATTTCACTTCTCATCCAAGAAGTGGATCTTAAATTCTAACTGATTGGTGGGGAATGGAAGGATTTATAATGTTTCCAAAGGGAAAAAAAAAAGACAGTCTAGTTGCCTTTTGGAGAAGCACCTTTGGAAAAACCATGACCTGGATGATTGACAATCTCCAGACACAAAAGGGAATACCATACTTTATAGCCCAGGTGACAAACTCGCCGCATCACGTGATGTGTCGCGACGTATCGTGACTTTTTTTGCATGGCCAGAGCTGGGGTGGGCGCGGCCTCCGTATGATACAACCGGCCCGTGAGCTGGCAGTTTGACACCCCTGCTTTATAGTATTCTGTAATTGTGGAGGCAAAACCTGTCCCTTGTTATTGAAACTGAACAGGCCATCTTTTAGAGCAGAGGTGGTGAACAATGGCCCCTTCATGAATTGTGGACTTCAACTCCCAGAATTCCTGAGCCTGGCTGGATGGCTCAGGAATTCTGGGTGTTGAACTCCACAAATCATAAAAGGGCCATCATTCCCCACCCATTTTAGAGAATCTAACTCATGGACACTCATGTGATCCTCCCTTTCGTAGACCCTAGTGCTATACTGTGATTTTCTCAGAGGTGTTATCTTGCCAGTTCAGTTCAGTTTGCAGGAACTGGTTTGTTTGTGATGGAAGGTGGTTTGGCAGGAAGATTGGAAGTTCCAGTGGAGATCAGAGATGACCTGGCCATTCTTGAGAATAGTGGGAAGATGATGGGAACATCCTGAGTATTTCAGAGAGGTAGGTAAGCTGGTGTCAGCCGCAGGATTAGGAAAATGGAGGGGGGTGTGTATGTCTGAGCTGGCTATTGCTTAAACACTAGTAATCTCCTCTGCATGCCTACTGTAATATGAAGATGTTTTAAATAATGAAAAGCAATGACACTATTATCTATTTTATAATGATTTTCTCACACATACCACTTAAAATACCAAAGTGCATCGATAGATGCACAAGAAGGCAAATTAGACTGATTATCCTGCTAAGAGCTTTTTCACTTTACAGGTAGTCCTTGACTTATGATCACAATTGAGCCCAACATTTCTGTTGCTAAGCGAGACATTTTTAAGTGAGGTTTGTTCCATTTTACAACCTTTCTTGCCACAGTTGTTAAGTGAATCACTGCAGTTATTAAGTTAGTCACATGGTTCTTAATCTGGCTTCCCCCACTGACTTTGCTTGTCAGAAGGTCACAAAAGGTGATCACATGACCCTGGGACATTGCAACCATCATAAATATGATTCAGTTGCCAAGCCGCTGAATTTTGACCACGTGGCCACGGGGATGCTGCAATAGTCGTAAGTGTGAAAAACATAAGTCACTTTTTTCAGTACCATTGTGACTTCAGTCACTAAAAGAATTGTTGTAAGTTGAGGAATACCTGTATATAGTTCTCTTAAGCAGGTGGTCTGCTTAAAGCATTTTCTTCACAGGCTGAATAAAGCTGCAAGATGCAGATGACTGTATCTGACTGAACTTTTAAGTAGAATCCAAGGCTTCTGATGTGAAAATGGGAGTGGGGGAGGCTCTTTCTTCCCTAGAAATGAATAGCTTCAGGGATTTTAAAGTTTTGAAAGTCCCTTCCCAAGAGATTTTGAGAACAGACCAATTGGAAGAAGGCCTACCAAGGCAAAAGAAAGAAATAGGCATTATATGCCTAGAAAAACTAGAAGGTTTGTAGCAGGAATGGATCCTATGTTGTGGCTGAGGGGCACACTTCATATTTGGAGACAGATAGTCAAGTTTGTGATGAATTTAAATGAGTGAAATAGTGATCTTCACAGACATGAACTACACAGAGGTAGGACCAAGAAAATTTTGGGGAAGCAGGTTGGTTTTTTAAAAAAAATTATGCCAAGCCTTTTTTAGGACTAAAGTTACACATTTTATGGCAAGAAATTACCACGCTGATTTTTGATAAGTATATATAGAGGCTCTAGGAATATGTATTTAAAATACCCTGATCTCTGGTAGCTCACTCTAGTAGTACCAGGGGGGGGGGAGAGATCTGTCTTGCTTCTTATTTGTAATCAGCAGTGTGAGACACAATGAGCTTTAGCAAAGTAAACTCTTGATGCTACTTATCTCCACTCCAGTCAAAGTTTTATTGGCTTAATTTTTGCCTCTGGAAAAATGCTCTTAAGGGCATAGGCAAAAGGCCAGTTTTTTAAAAAAAACAACAACAGTTTTTTTAAAATACTATAGTAGGGAAAGAAGTTAGACACACAAATACTGTGATTAATTTCCAAAATAAGAATTGTTGGTGCTGAAGCTTATCCACCCTGCCCCTCTCCTCATCCTGGTTTTGAGAATACAGTCCCAAATCCAAGAAACTGGTGAAAACTGGTTAGCATTGTTCTGTGATAAGGCAAAAGTACTCAGTACATGAGCGAGGGCACTCACTGCTTCCTGTTTTTCAAGATCAGAATTGCCTGCTAGAAAAGGAACATGCAAAAATTATCCTGCAGAGATTGGGTGACTTTGTCACCAAGCGAGTAAATGAGCATATAGTATTTTGGAAGGATAAAACACAAGTCAATCTCAAGATTTTTTCCTCCAGAAAAAGAAACAAATCATCCACACTATCACCCGCGCAGAGATGCAAGCTAGTAAAAAAAAAAAAAAAAACCTCCTTCAAATGGGAGATCGAGATAGACATATTCCAGTTTTCTTTGGTTTAATACCACCCCACCATATAGAGATCCCCTCAGTGACTGGATTTATATACTGGCAATATTAGTTTTTGTTTTAAAAGCCTTCCTTCCCAAGACGACATAATGTCTCTTTTCATTCGGAGCCAGACACATTCTCAGATTTAGCCCCAATCCACAGATGCAATTGTTGGCGATGCGGAATTGAACCGCTGGGTCTGTTGGCTGCCTGATTCTGCAGCAGAAAGCAGAGACTGCCTCTTTAAGTGTGTTCTCTCTCTCTCTCTCTCTCTCTCTCTCTGTGTGTGTGTGTGTGTGTGTGTGTGTGTGTGTTGGCTCTTGAACCACTTCCAAAAACAGGCGAGGGTTTTTTTGTTTTTGCTGATGTTGTTCTTTCTTCTTCTTCTTCTTTGGGTGCTTTTTACCATATGATTTAAATCAAGAGTCATTTCAGGTTCCCAGATAAATGAAGCTTATGTTCTTGCTGCCAGCCCTTGGCTGGGGCTGTACCACCCTGGGGGTAGAAAGTGAGCTCACATCTTCCACATGGAACCCAACACCACAGGCCTAATTTACAACAGCCCAAGCAGCGCCTTTTCCTGCCGATTCGGAGGAGGCGCTGCTTTTGCGAACCTACCCCCTGCCACCCCCAGCCCATCACTCACTCTTCACCTTCCTTTCCCCCCCACCCCCACCCCGCTTCTTATACTCCCGGCCTCTGAATGGGCTTGCAAGCGCAACAGCGCGCACACGCGCGCACCCGCGCACAACTCCTCTCCCAGCTGCTCCGAGCCTTTGTGCCCCTGCTCCGTCTTTGCATCCTCCTCCTCCTCCCTCCTCCCTCCCGTCAGCCCCGTCTTTCATTTTTCTTCTCCCAAATGGATGGCGTTCCACCCAAGAGTGAGGCCAATTTGAGGGGGTTTACGCGGCGCAATACCAGAGGCAAGGCGTGCATTGCCTCAACCATCTTTCTCTCCTATATTGCCGCGGGGCAGGGGGGGGTGGGGGGCGCAGAGAAATACCCTACCGCCGTGTAACTTCGGCGCCGCGGGCTTTCCTCACAGCAGCGTCCCCCTCATTCTGTCCTCTAGCCAAGACCCCACCTCTTGCCCACCGCTCAGACTCATTTCTGGCTCGAGCCCTTTTCGCTGCCCCAGCCAAATCTGCCCGAGAGGACCGGGGGGGGGATGGCCGGGGGGGGGGGCACCGCTTGCGCTCGGCCCCTTTAAAACTGCAAAGGCTCGGCTTGACTCCGCACCGCCCGCCCCCCCGCTCCCTCCCCCCAAAGTCCCCGCTGCCGTGGTGGGTTCTGCCAAGTGCCCTGAGCGGCTAAAGCCACGAGATTTCAAGCGAGCAGCTAACTTAAAGGCTTCATTTCCGTAAACTTTTCCATATGTGAGGGCCTCTCTTGAAGCTCGTGTTCCAAAAATAAACGCGCCGTCAGGCTGAGGTGTCCAAGCGCACGGAAACCGGGAAAGAAACCCACAGAGAAAACAGCACGAGCTCCTTTGCCAGCAAGCTTCGGGGCACAGTTGCCTCCTGGCGCGGTGGAAAAGTGGGGGGGGGGGGCGGCGGAGAGAAAAAGAGGGTTACAGAAGGGCATGTTTTCCAATGGCAGCAACGTCAAGAAAACCAAGGCGAGGCTCTTTTGCCTGTCTCTCATCTCCGTACAGAGTTCAGCTTAATTCCAGGCGTGCACTGGACTCCCTTGCCGTTAGCCGGAGCCCGGCGTTTTAACTGCCCCAACCGTGGAGGGGAATGTGAGGGTCACCCGGCGGTCACTCTAAGGGGGTTCTTTCTTTTGGGGGGGAAGAGATCCCGCCCAGAGGCGCTGAAATCCATATATTCTCCGGGTTCCTGAATTCTTTCTAGCCCTTATGAACAAAGAAGCACGTATTTCTGTATTTCTGTAGTATGGAGAGGGGGCACGTTTCTGAGAAATCAGTTCTGTTTAAAAGCTTAAAGAATATATATTAAAAAATACATAGGGAACAGCTGATATAATAGCTCAGAGCCCCGTGGAGCCATCTCAGTGAAAGACTTTTTGTATTACTGAGTTCTCCGTGGCACGGTCTCACACTCACATAAAGGAGACAGCTAGTCTCTGTCTGTGAAGAGCTTACAGTTATTTCAAAAGAAGGTTCAACTTAAGCAGGGCAAGCAGCCTGTACTCTAGCATTCATTTCACACTAACCTCAAAATGACACCCTGCACTAACACATTTGTCTAATAGCCTTTATTTTTTGGGTAAAATACCAATTCTTCTCCTCATTCCCCCTTCCCAGCACCTTTCTTGTTCTTTCATATGAACCAAATTTCCATTTCCTTCACGTTTTTCCCCAACATATGCTTTCCGCAGAAAACCCAAATAACCGCATCTTAACAGGAGAAGAAAAAGTGTGGAAACAAACACAAAAAAAACATACTGGATACCTAGCTTTTCTGCTAGTGCAGAAGAAAGCTGAGGTTGTGCGGAGAAAAGGCAAAAAAAAGAAGAAGCTGGAAATAGTATTTATATAAAGATATGCCTATTGTGACATTTGTACGATCAGAAGACTTAAAAGGGATTTTTGGAGGGTTATTTTTTTTGCAAGGTCAACCTGGTTAGTTAGAGAAGATAAAGTCAGTTCCAGCATAGAATCCCATATTCTGGGCATGAAGGAAGTCAGAAATGGATTTATGGATGCCTAAACTAAAAGAATGGTTCTTAGAAGCTATAATTCAAGGGGAGGGAATCAAAGAAAAATATTCAAGATTCATGACGATCTTTATGCTTCTTGAAGCTCTCTTCGATGGCAATTTAAAAGATGAAGTTCACATTTTCTTATCATAAGTGCCTGCATCAGCATGATTTATGCCTTCTGCTAATACCACTTTCCCCAAGCTGTGGAAGCTTTCCTCAATATGTGTTGAGCTACTCCTCCCATTATTTCTAGCCAGTACAGCTGAAAAGGCTATCAGGCTAGGGAAGAGGAATGAACTCTGCTTCATTCAGTACTGTATAGCAAAAAAAACACAAAAAAAAAACCTGTCGTAAATGGATCCCTGAGAATTAGTTTTATAGGCACCTCTGCTTCACAACCCAAATTAACATGTCTGTGCATTGTTCATGATCTCTGACTGCCAAACTTCCCAGAGGCTGCTTGCCATAACCCGTCTTCCAACAAGATCTCCAAAGTGCTTTCAAACTGTTTTGGATAAAATCTTTCTGGAGGGAAAATGACCCAGTTTCATTCTCCGCTGCGGGTTATTTGAGTCTCTCAAGAAGTTGCAAATATGGTGTGGCTAAAGAACTACTTTACAAACCTACACTAGTTTAAGACACATTTCCCCCATAGTATCACAGTGTCTGAAGACGGCATAGCAAGAGGGTTGGCTAACAATCTGTACAACAGTTTCTCAGCACCGTTGCAAATGAAAATTCCATGTTACTATATGCTTCAAATATCAATAGTCCCAAATGCGCAGAGGCCAAAACATAGATAACCTCTTTTTCTAATTAACTAAGTAGAATATTGGGAGAGGGGAGTTCCATGAAACCTGAGTGGACAGTTCCACAGTTTCCCTGTGAGATGTCAAGTTCTTTAAAAAATGCAAGTGTTTTTAGATGATCCAGTCATTGTTTATGAGGAGCTTAGAGGCAGAGTAGCAAAATATGCTTTAAACCTGGGGTTTCTAATCCTACCAAGCAGAGCAGGTGGAATCTATTTAATATGTTCAAACAAAACTATCTTGTAGTTTTGAATCTTGTGTCAACTTTCTCCAGACATTTTGGTCTCACAATTTTCTTTTGATAATTAGTAGAATAAAAGTGGCTTCCTCAATCTGTGCCTTTTCAGATGTGCCAGAATACAGCACCATCATTTCTATCCAGCAGGTCTTGGACTTCATGTCCTGTCCTAGCAGACCAGAAAACTCTTTGACTTGACACTTTGAACCCCACTTGCAACACCTTTTTTCCGCCCTTGCTAGTACCTTTATCTCATCACTATGTGTGAAACAGATTTAAGTCACTGTTAATATAGTTTTTCTCCTTATTCCAACACGGTCCAAGGGCAGCCCTAAAGTGTATAATATCTCTTAGGTTTTATCACCTATACCTTGGAAGGACATCATATGACCATGGGGTCTGGAAACAAACACAATCGATCAATAATAGGGATTGGCAATGGAGATAGCAAATTTCATGCCAGTACAGTTTTCAACAGAGCGGAAAGGCTCATGTTTCAAATTAAAACTAAACACTGGAATTTGCCTCTCTTAGTCCTTCTTTGTTTACCATGTCCACCAGTATGTCTACCTTCTGCTCCACAGTTCAAACTGTTATCCCAAAGTTTATTTATTAAATTTATATGCACGTGGCAACTCTGCTCTCCATTCTCCATACACTGCGGTTGATCCCAAAACAATTGCTATTACTACACCAGATTGGCTAACTGGAATACCTCAGAATTATAATTCACATATGCTCATTTAATCTGGTTGCTCTTAATTTTTAGTTGCTGCGTGCCGGTATTACAGCTTCAAGAAAGTGAGGCTCTTTCATGCAAAAATGAGTCCTTCTGTAGTTATAATAACAATAATCCATAGCTACAATCTGATCTCCTCTCCAAAGCATTCTGGCAGTCACAATTACTAAGGGAACATTGAGTACGTACATAACATTCCTAACTTCCATTTAAAAAATAGTTCCTAAATTTTCCTTTGTTGTCAATAGTGTCTCTGGAGTGGTCAGAATCTGAGAGGTGAGGAAAAAATAAGTTGTATCAAGAAGTGAGGAAAGAAATAGAGGTGGGAGATTGGATCAGAATTTGGACAGAAGCCATCCAATTAGCTCTGATGGCTTTTAAAGCAGTTCCAATCAGGAAAAAAAACTCTCTCCCTCTCCCTATCTGTCTATCTGTCTCTGTGTGTATTTATGTGTGTGCAGTGGTGAGATTCAGCCAGTGGTGGGATTCAAATATGTGAACAACTGGTTCTCTGTGTGGATGCCATTTCCAGAAGTCCATTCTGGGCCTGGGCAACAAAACATTAGCTGCCGGTTCTCCCGAAGTGGTGCGAACTGGCTGAATCCCACCACTGGATTCATCCAGTTCGCACCACTTCGGCAGAACCAGTAGCTAATTTTTTATTGCCCAGGCCCAGAATGGACTTCCAGAAGCAGCATCCACACAGAGAACCAGTTGTTCACATATCTGAATCCCACCACTGTGTGTATGTATCCATTTTACTTAAAGAAATGGAGTGAGTAGTCTAGAGGAGAAGGAAATAACACAATGACAGGAATGTGTGAAAGATTGAGTTGGTATATAGTGGGCAGCGGTTACGGTAAAAGGTATTTATAAGAAATATACAAATATTATCAAGGAAGTGACTACTCATGGCCAAGGCACTGAAATCTTCTGGCACTAAACTGCCATGGTTTGTATTTTCCATAGACTTCAGTGCCCATAATGGAATGAGTTCTCTATGTTCTTTTTAAATTTCATTTTCCCCTCCAGAACAAATAAAAAATAAATAACACTCTGCTTTTTTGTAAACACAGATCTGGCAAAAGACTTTGAAGGGGAAAAGTAACCATTTGCTTTCTTTCTTGTTAAAAACTGGATGCTAAAAGAGGAGAATTTATTTTAAAAAAGATTTCAGCCCGTCCCTAGAAACCTACATTAGTTTCCATTTAAGAACTGAGCCATGGTATATTGCCAACCAGAAAAGCTTAGCCAGGTTCCTCAAATCATAATATTAGGACAACAGAAATTCTTTAACTATAATTTCTGGACCATCAGGTTATAAAGAGGTCATGCCTGGGAGCATTATTTTTCTAACTTTGCGATAAGAAATTATCCTGGCAGCTACGTTATTTATAATGGAAGATCAGCTATTGAACATAGCTATCTGAACTGAAGTTGCTGTTTGTCAATTGTTTTGCAATTCTCCTTTTTCATCTCACTTCCTATAATAAACTTCATCTCAGTTACTTCAGTAATATAGAATAGGAACGGAACTAAAAAATATTCCTGCCTTGATCAGATCAATATTGTATGTAGCTTTTCCTGCTCAAAACCTTAGAATTCTAAGTCTCGTGTACTATATAAAAATTAACATAATAATTTCAAGATCCTGACTTCTATGCACATAGATTGTACTGCATTGACTCCCAATACAGTTCAGAGTCCAAATGGTACTCATAATGTATGAGAGGAGGGATCTAATATTTTAACATTAGTGTCTTTGTGTTGGCAGTGGGGTACAAATTGACAAATAAATGCACAATACTTAAATATTGCTTCCCTTTGTTTAATGCCAGCTAGATGTAGAATGGGCTGCTCAAAGAATAAGTAAAGATGAGAGGTCACAACTTGTCATTTACTCCAGCTACAGAAAGGTAACCCAGGAACAAGCTATGGTTTACACTGTCCTTTGTAGCATTTGGGAAAGTTAGTTTCTCACTTTTATTAAAGACTAGAAATCTCTTGTGTGCTTTTTGCTAAAAATGGAAAAAAATGAACTGGTGATTTATGGATTTGCTGATTAAATAAGTTTGAATATGTGGAGAATGGAATTATGATGTAATTTTAAGGGGAGGGAGGAGAAATACATTTGTAACCGCTATAAAGATAGGAAATCACATCTTTTCTTTTTTATATATTTGTCCTATTTTTCATGGCTTTCTTTTTTCCTTATATCATTTCATCATTACTTCTGTGAAAATCTTTGATAAAAAATATTTTTAAAAAGGGGAACATTTAGTTTCTCATCTCTTCCTGTGAAGGATGAGGAAAAGGAAGGAAGGAATGTATGAATGTATGAGATTGTGGACAGTGTTTTGTTATTAGAGTTAAATGCAACGCTGAGAGATTATTTTTAATAGTTCTTTTCAATTCCTTTTTGCAGGAAGATATCATAAGCAAAGTAGCTTCAAAAAATAAGGCACTGATGCATTCACAAATTATGTAAAGAAACAAACCATGGTCAATTAAACACAATGACTAGCTTCATTGTAATACACTCAACCAAAATAAAATAAAAAAAATACAGGACTTCCAAACAGCCTTTTTATTGTGTACAAGAGATTGTTTTGCCAGGTGTATATGTAACAATATCTGAAACTACTTTTGTTTTCACAATTTCAGAAGATGGAAAATCCCTGTCTCCTCCCTTCCCCCCTCCAGTCTTGGAATCAATTGTAAATAATCTTTAAATGTTGGGGGAAAGGAGGAATGAAAATTTCCCAAATGTGAATTATAATATACATATGGAAACTTTTATTAGTGTTGAAGATTTTTTTCTATGGTCCAAATAACAGGCTACTACGTGGATTGGCAAAAAGAAAATAGCAAAAGCAATAGCGCTTAGACTTATATACCACTCCACCGTGCTCTATGGCACTGTTTGAGAGGTTTACAGACCCAACAATCTGGGTCCTCATTGTACCAACTTCAGAAGGATGGAAGGCTGAGTCAACATTGAGCTGTCAGGATCGAACTCCAGGCTGTGGGCAGAGTTTGCTTGCAATACTGCTTTTTAATCACTGTGCCACCATGGCTCCTAATAAGTTGACACTTATTCATAAGCTATTTTCAATAAACAACAAAGACTTAAAATAATATTTTACACTCTTTATCCTGTTATCTGCACAATAATGATGTGAAGTTATCTATTATTATCTATTATCTAGGACCAAAAAGCCAGGGTTATTTGAAAGACTAGTGGTGACCTCTCATCAAAAATCTCACAATTTACTATTGCAGCACTTTGTATGTGTGTATATTATTACCACTGATCCTCTTGAACATGTTTCTTCTTGTTGTTCCTCATATGATAGCTAAAAGGTCAAAACTAGGCACAGGACTCCTGAACAAGAGAAAATAGAACATCTCTATCTGTGGAATTTTAGTTACTGTTTATGCTAAATGAGCTTCTCTCCAAGGACACTGATATTGACCACAGTTGCAGATTTGTAATCAGGTCTCCAGATGCTGAATTGTAACACATAGACTTCCCATTTTGCATGGCCATGGTTGCAGGGAATTTTGGGAGTTGTAAACAACACATCTGGAGAACAGCAGGTTGAGAAGGCTATATTACAGTGCATATACACTGCGGACTACTTTTAGCATTTTGCTGTGAAATG
This sequence comes from Protobothrops mucrosquamatus, assembly GCF_001527695.2. Classification (NCBI taxonomy): domain Eukaryota; kingdom Metazoa; phylum Chordata; class Lepidosauria; order Squamata; family Viperidae; genus Protobothrops; species Protobothrops mucrosquamatus. The sequence continues at coordinate 694,112 of NW_015386858.1, read as the reverse complement.
GATTATTGAAATCAACTCTCTCTCTCTTTCTCTCTCTCTCTCTCTCTCTCTCTCTCTCTCTCTCTCACACACACACACACACACACACACACAGAGTCATTTGCATGTAGGCAGTCATTTTTAAGCCGCCAGCTCACAAGTGAATCCTGGAGGTAACTTACTATAGGTATGGCTAGTTTAGAGCCGTGGGAACTGGGTCTCCAACCTATCCCAAATGGGACTAGGTCTACAAGCTTGAGCAAAAAACAAAAAAAAACCCAAAAAAACAAAAAAAAACCCAAAGAGATTCTTGGGAAAGAGCACCCTTCCCCCACTGGCAATGTCACATTCCTGATCCCAGCACCACCAGCCATTAACCCTTTTCATGCCCAAAAGCACTCTCTCCCATCAACAATGCAATATGCAAAGGGGGCAACATTGATAGAAAGCAATTAAGAAAAAATGAAGTCCATACATAAAGAAAATAGGATTAAAGGCCTCTGGGGTTTATATACCATCGCTCTGTGCACAAGGGAATCATTTGCAATAGGAAACCCAGTTTGCACTGACCTGAGTGTCCAAATGTAGAGATATACATACATTCAGGCCTGAAGCCAGTTTTTTTCCCCCTTCAATTCTCGTAGACTGCCTTGACAAGTTATTCCCTACAGTTTGTTTGACCAGGTGTTCAGAAGTGGTTTGTTATTACCTCCTTTGCAGGGTTGAGAGTGAGTGACCAACCTGAGTCACCCAGCTGGGTTTGTGCCTCAGGCAGGACTAGAATTCATAGTCTCCTGGTTTCTAGCATGATGTTTTAACTACTACACTGATCAGGTTAGTGAACAGTTTCTTCATTATTGGATGAGCATGATTTGTGTCACACTCATTACTACCCAGTGGTGGGATTCAAATATATGAACAAACCAGTTCTCTGTGTGGATGCCACTTCCGGAAGTCCATTCTGGGCCTGGGCAACAAAAAAATTAGCTACCGGTTCTGCCGAAGTGGTTCAAACCGGCTGAATCCCACCACTGTTATTACCCCCAGATTAAAGTTACTGAAAGCAAAAACAAATGGAAGTGTTCCTGAGTCCTCACAGAAAAAATGTTTAAGGTCTAGAATCATGCAGCCAATTTTGTGCTAAGTAAGACTACTAAGGATAGTCTTTATATTATATATCATGATTGGAGAAACCAATAGGTCACTAGATGGAAATGAAAATCAGCCCCCAGCAGCATGGAAGAAAGACGAAGGTGGACAATAGCATTCATCAGATGGTAAACCATCTAAGTCAGTGGTTCTCAACCTTTTTAATGCCACGACCCCACCCTGTCGTAAGTCAAGGACTAAACCGGTCGTAAGTCGAGGACTAAACCGGTCGTAAGTCGAGGACTACCCGGCCGGTCGTAAGTCGAGGACTTTCCCTGCCCGGGAGCGCCGCGCATGCGTGGTTCCGCCCCCTGCACCGGCCGAAGCGTATCTGGCAAGCGGCAGAGACGGACCAGGCCGACCACCAGCTGGCCCAGCCCAAGGGAGGTAAGGCACCCGCCGGAAAAGGGGGAAAAAAATGGCAGACAAAAAAAATGGCGGACAAAAAAATGGCGGACAGCCTTGCTTTGCGACCCCCGTGAAATGGTCGATCGACCCCAAATGGGATCCCGACCCACAGGTTGAGAACCACTGATCTAAGTAATTTTAAGTAGGGATTAAGATGTGTATTTCTCAGACATTTGATATGGTTCTTGTACTATACATTTTCTCCTTAAAACACGTACACCAATGCACATACAGACACAATAGAAGCAGATGAAATAATAAGCTGTTCTTATTAGCAGTATAGCAGTTCTACTCAAAGCTGTAAAAATTACTATTGAAGTTTAAGAACTGGTACCTGAACTTGTTTTACTCTTCCTTATTCATTACTTTTCTTCATTTTTTCTTTTGTGTCACATCTTTTAGATTATACACCTGTGAATATTTTCCATGACTGTATAAAAAAATACCCTAGGAACACTTCTGACTAAACAATGGGCTAATAAATACCGTTTACAATAAATAACCAAATTTTAGTTATGAGAATTACCAAAGAACAGATTTTAAATAAAGCCGTTTTATGTAGCATAATCCAAAACTTCCCACTAATTAATAGGAATTATTTCTTCCTTATAAGTCGTACTGCAGGCATCAATAGATCATAGATTACATTTTTTAAATGCTGAAAAATAAATATCAGAAAATACTTATGTTTCTCATTGGGAACTCTACTCTCACTTCAAAAGTTGTTTCCAATGTGTCCAAATTTATTTCTAAGAATAGTTTTCACTAGTAATGCTAAAAAAGAGATAGAATTTATATTTCCGTGCCCTGCTCTTTGTGTCAGAGGATAATGTTGTCAGTAAGAAATAAAATAGAGGGATGAAATAATTTGCTCTTCAATGAAAAACTGAGAGCTACATTTTTCAGAACGTGAGCGCCACAAGTGTTGATCTCATGTCATTTTTCTCTCAGTTCCAATTCCCAAACAATAAAACATCTCCATATTTTATTAATTTTCCATGACCTATCTCAAAGATTTGTTGGGGAGGGGGAGCAATAAAAGGTTTTAAGACTTTTTCATGTTCATCATCCCAACAGATGGCATTCAAGGCCACCCAAGACATTTTAGCAATTGAGCCAAAAAACCAAAGGCACACTCTCACACCCACATACACGTACACATAATGCATCCTTTCCCAAAACAGCAATGAATAAAATAATCTACATATACTTATTAAGTTACCTTTTACCAAGTGAGGCTATTATTACCCTCTGGTTCAGTATTTTCACTATTTCAGTTTTTTCTCACTAATAATGCCATTTTCCCCAAAAATTACCTTGCCAATTAATGTTATTATTTTCGTAGAGCAGCTTATCTTATATATTTTTTTGAATGGATGATAGCAAAACAATCCAGAATTTTCTGCATTATGGGAAATAAGCACTCTACCACAGGACCATGATCCTCCCACACATCATTGTGATGACAAAGAAGGATCTTCAAAGTCTTTTTGTCTATGTTATCTCTCCAACCCATTTAACATATCAAAGTATGTTTTGAAATTCCAGATCATTATACTCATCGCTTCAGGACATCTCTTTTTAGAACAAAGCCTTTAAAACCCAAATGAACATTATGATCTGCTATCAAATTTGCTAGCTGCAAAGGCCAAATGACTTTGGGTCTTAATAGGACTTAATCTCTTCCCCAGGGCTGATAGAGTTACCCACCTGAAAGAGGAGATGTCAAGAGGACATATGTCTTACTTTATAGAGGGCATGTCAACATTTGAAGATGCCTGCTAAGGACTATTCTATTCTTAATTGTCCTTTGGTCAAGAACCATTAAAAAAGCCAACAAAGACCTTGAAGTACTCCATCAATGCAAATGGCATCTAAAGTTCATTAGAGATTTCAAGCTAATCAATTCACATAAAATCTAAATATCAGATACAAGGAACACATAGATTATTTGGTCACTATTTTCCCCACCTATGGTGGGATATTCTATATTTCTATATAAATTAATATTACTACTTCTCAACATGTATACATGTGCAAATCTGTGTTTCTTTCATCTCCTTTTTTAATTAAATGTATGTGATCATTCTTAGGAAGTCACCTGGCCATTAGGTGGGATCCTAATGAAGAACATGGTTTCCCAATTCTATTAAGTTGACAATTTAATGGAACACATACACCACTCCATATATATGGCAGAAGACTTCTGGATCATCAAAGCCTACTTGGAGACTAGTGTGAACATAGGTCAGGACAACTGTTGCCATTTTCAGCCAAAAAGTCCTTTCTACTTAGAGGGCCTTTGGAGTAGAAGAATGTTATATTTGAATGGAACATAGCAATACATTCCAATGGCCAGCGGAACCCTTCCAAACTTTCTTCAAAAGTAGGTAAGCGATACTGAGAAAGAAATAGGAGAAAGTGAACTGCTAAGATAATTCAGAAAAAAGAACAATGCAATTGGAAAAGAATAAGCATCTCTCTGGTTTGCATCCAGGGTTAATCATACAATGGTTATGTTTATTCAGTAACCTAACTGGGTCATTTAAAAGTCTAGTATGTTAAGTGAACTCAGAAACCCAGTCAATTCCACATCAGGATACAGCTTGAAATATTCTCAAAGTACTCAGGATAACTATTGATTACTTGTTCCAATAGAGTCAGGCCATGTAATACACATCCCAAAGAAGTTAACTCTTAGTTCTGATCATAGAAACTGGTGGGGTGGCATATACATTTAATAAGTAAATTGATATAACACACACACACAAATGCACACACACATTAATTTTGAGGTATGTATTTGAAATGGAAATGGGTGAAATCCAAGCCTCCCCACGTAACATATCAAATGGGTGGCAACTCCAGTTGAGTAGAAGAGGATTTTAAAATAATTTTTAATATCTTTGAAACAGAAAAAAAATGTTGCATTTTTAACCAAATTATTACAGCACAGAGAGAGAGAAAGAGGAAAACCTAAAACAACATGAAAGTCTGTGAGTCCCCAGTAGTCACAAATTAGAACATTTGTGGAAGATAAGACATATTTCGGAAAAAAGGTAAGAGGATGGAGTCGATGGCTGATTTCAGTGAGGGATAGGGACTGAAACAATTTCTACAACCCAAATGCTGTACTTCAGGCAGCTTTTGTAGCTTCAAAGTTATATGATCTTTTCATCTCTGATTGTCCAAAAAATTAAAAAGCTAAAGAATATTACAACTGCATATCATTTCATCACCTTCAAACATTCCAATTAAAATAATCTTTGTTTCTTTGAATGTAATGTCATAAAATGGCCTAGATTTATTTTTATCACATCCAATAATATAGCTCAAATACAGTGCAGTGCCTGGTATCAAGATTAAAACACCAATTCAAATCATACTTACTTACATAGGAAATCTTCTCAAAACTTTCTATTTGAAATTTTTCAGAACACCCACAATTCTAACCACAATATCCTAGAAAAAGGCACAGAAGACTTTCAGATTCAGGCCACAGTAGTGAAAGATGGGGTAAACCCACTGTGCTGTTATTGTGAGTACAAGTAATCTTCCACTTACATCCATTTGTTTAGCGACCATTCAAAGTTACAATGGCACTGGAAAAAATTACTTATGACCAGTCCTCACACTTACAACTATTGCAGCATCCCTACAGTCCTGTGATCAAAATTCAAGCAGTTGGTATTTATGATGGTTGCATTGTCCTAGAGTCACGCAATCATTTTCCCAGTCAACTTCCAACAAGCAGAATCAGTTGGGGGAAGCTGGATTTTTTAATGACTAAATGATTAACTTAACTTTGCTAAAAAAAAAGTTCATAAAATCCAGTGTAACTCACTTCACAACTGCCTTGCTTAGCAATGGAAATCCTGGTGCCAATTATGGTTATAAGTCAAGGACTACCTGTACATAAAAAAATACTAAGGAAGATTTCAAAGTGATTATTAATGTATCTGAAAATCCAACTTTGATTTAGATTTTTAGGCAATTTATCATTTTTTAATTTTGTGTTACTGCTGCAATAGGATTCCCTCATAGCATAACTAAGCGGATAATGCCAGATTACTTATGTTCTTTAGTCTCACTGAACTTCGCCGATTCCACACAAATGGCATGATATTGTCTTGTTTGGTGACATAATCCGGGATAGTTTATCCTTAAGTTAAGGTGACCAACCATCCTCCTTTAGGGAGGACAGTCCTCCTTTTGTAAGTTCTGTCCCAAAAAGTGTCTTCCTACATGTCCTCCTTTTCGATATTTGAAGACTAATCTGCAGAGCTTTTTTTTTTCTCATAGAACGCTCAGAACGGCATTCCGGCACCTTTTTTTGATGGTTTTTTTTTTCAACTTTTGCATGAGCTGTGCTACTCCCGCTATTGGCTTTCGAAAGCCAATAGGAATTGCTGCTGAGCACGCCAAAACACCCGGCTGGCAAACTTTGCACATGCAAGTTGTCTGTATTATTGTTGCAATGAATAAAATGTTTCTTTTATTTACATTTTTTTTCTTCAATTTATTTGTGTCCTCCTTTTCATTGTAAAAAAGTTGGTCTCCTTACTTAAGTGTCTATGTTTTATATTTGTCCATGTGAGTACATGGACACAAAAGGTTTCCCAATTTGGAACTCTGTCAAATACTATAACTTTGACTCTCTTCTCAAATCTAGAAAAAGAAAAAAGATTCAGGTCTAGACTTACAAGCCAAACCCATATATATTATGGGGGTCAGAAAGAAGGCTGAGAAGATATCTGCAGACCTCGCACATCCTGGTCATAACCTGTTTCAACTCCTTCCCTCGGGGCAGTGTTATAGGCCAGAGGTCTTCAAACTTGGCCCTATCATGACTTGTGGACTTCAACTCCCAGAATTCCTCAGCCAGCATGCCTGGCCGAGGAATTTTGGGAGTTGAAGTCCACAAGTCATAAAAGGGCCAAGTTGGAAGACCCCTGTTATAGGGCAAAGTATGCCAATACAACTAGACACAGGGACAGTTTTTTCCATTGTGCCATCACTCTGCTAAACTCCTAATTCTTACAGTTCTGTCTAATGTCTATGTATACTAACCTATATAGTATGGCTGTAGTATTTATCCTTCTTATTATCCTGTTTAATTCCTCCTTTTATTGGTGTTATTCTTTGTTGTTTTGCATGTACAGTGAGTGCTTCCATACCAGAGAAAAATTCCCTGTGTATCTAATCACACTTGGGCAAATAAAATATTCATCTCTTATGTAACTCACCAGACTCCATTGCCACTTGCTCATTGTACCTCACATTTTACCTAAAGCAGCATTTAGGGGATATGGTATCTGCCCTTACCATTTAAACTACTCTTATACTGTGATCATGCTGACTTAACCCTAAATAAGCTTAAGAAAATCCTATCCAGACTGAGACATTAAAGCAATCCTTTACAAGACATCTATTCCAGGCAATCAGGTTGTTGCTGAAAATTCAGTCCTCTGAACTCAAAAACGTGAACTAATCCTCCAACATTTCTACCTTAAAAATGCTTCGTAAATGAAACAAAAAAAGTTTGCATGTGTATATGTACTGTATACATAAGTTTTGGTCTTGGTTTTTTTTTTCTGCAGACAAGCTCCAACACTTCTTGAAAGCATCACTAAGAAAGCATGTCTAATTATATTTGTATGAATTCATAGAAGAGTAAGGCTCTAAGTCCATAGACAGCAGAAATCAGGCCTTTATTTCCAATTTGATCTCAAGAATTACAATGGAACATTACAAGAAGACATTGCCAGAAAATATCCAGTTACCTCCTGCACCACACACAGTGATGACCTACATGAATATGATCTCCAGTTATTATCATGTTTGCCTTCCAAACATCCCCTGAGATGTAAGTCAACATTAGACACAGGACACAGCCAGAAGGCCACATTAAAGTGCTTTCCTCCAATCCATGAACCGGCAGAAAAGTATGTATTACATTGATTGTACTCATTGTTAATCCCTGTTCTGCCTTGAGTAATTAATCCAGCATTTTAATACAGCCTTACAGTTTTAATGTAAGACAAATTAAGGGCTGGTAAATTCCCCTAGCTTATTTTCCCATCTATCAAGCATTAGTGGGGAAAGTCAACCACTAACTACTTTTCTTAACATAAAGTGGGACAAAGGTGATCAAGTATAGGAGGGGATTAGAATAGTTGGTTGAGGAACTAGTCAAACTGAACGGTCAATACGATACAGACAGGGAAGAGAGCTGTGGGTTAAAGTGGGAAGAAACAATCAATAATAAGTGAGGTCTATCCTTAACTAGTAGACTTTGAAGAAGCAAGATAGAAAGAGCTTTTGAACGCTGACATTGGAGACTTCTGAAAATATCCAGGACAGCTAAGAAAACAAACAAATGGATCATCGAACAAATCAAGGCAGAGTTCTCATTCGAAGCATAAATGACCAAGCTCAATTTATTCTACTTCGGTGGCATCAGTGGGAAAGGTGGAAGAAAAGAAGAGGATGACAATCAAGATGGATAGACTTAATGGTACTACATCCATATGGAGAGAAGTAAGCAGTGGGGTACCACAAGGCTCCATGTTAGGCCCAGTACTCTTCAATATCTTCATAAATGATTTAGATGAGGGAATAGAAGGGGAACTCATCACATTTGCAGATGACATTAAGCTGGTAGCAATAGTCAATACCCAGAAGACAAGCTCAGGATCCAAAAAGATCTTGACAGACTTGAACAATGGGCCCTTTCCAACAAAATGAAATTTAATGTGGAGAAGAGCACATTTACATTTAGGCAGGAAAAATCAAAGGTATAAGTACAGATTAGGTGAGACATGGCTCAAGAACAGTAACTGTGAGAGAGACAGTGGTGGGATTCAGGACAAGAAACAATGGTTGGAAACTAATCAAAAAGAGAAGCAACCTGGAATTCAAGAGAAACTTCCTAGCAGTGAGGACAATTAACCAGTGGAACAGCTTGCCTTCAGAAATCGTGGGCGCTTCATCACTGGAGGTTTTAAAGAAGAGACTAGATAGTCACTTATTTGAAATGGTATAGGTCAGTGATGGCGAACCTTTTAGAGACCGAGTGCCCAAACTGCAACTCACTTATTTATCTCAAAGTACCAGGGCTGCATCAGCATTGTGGTACCCTCAGGGGATGTGGGGAGGCGTGGCCCACTGGGTGGGCATGGCTGCAGTGGTCATGGCAGACTGAGTGAGTGTGGCCAGGGCCAGTCCCTTGCCATCTCCGGGGCATCCCCAGGGGGGGGCAATGCCGCTTGCTCACTCACTTCCTGCCCTGACGCTTCGAAACGCCACGTGCTCGCTACTCTGGTAAACTCTGCTGGGGCAACGGCGCGCGTGCCCACAGAGAGGGCTCTGAGTGCCGCCTCTGGCACGCGTGCCATAGGTTCGCCAGCACTGGTATAGGTTCTCCTGCTTGAGCAGGAAGCTGGACTAGAAGACCTCCAATTCTATTCTATTCTATTCTATTCTATTCTATTCTATTCTATTCTATTCTATTCTATTCTATTCCATTTACAATGGCTATGGGGATGCTGTTGGAAGAGCTGAAGGACCAGGTTAGGGACAGATCCTCATGGGGAAAATCTATCTAGCTGATTTGCTAAAAGTTGGCAACAACTTGATGGCATGTAATCAATCCATCTATCAATCCTTAACTTGTGCCATGATTGAATGGCACTGCTGGCAATGAGTGACTGAGGAGTCCAGTTCTGACTTCATGGCCAGCAGCACCTGGAAGTAGCATATAGAATAGGCAAAATGGTGTAGGGACAGCCCCGTGAAACCTATTGTGAGAAGAAACATCAGAAAACCTATAATGCACCTAATGGGTTCGGACCAACAACAGACAATTGGTATAACCAGCACTTTTTCCCACTTTAAATTGACATTGTTCCATTTTAAATCAACATTGTTAGCACAGTTTTAGCACTGGTCTAAGCCCACCTAGTGTATCAAAGGATATTGGGTATAATGTACAATAAATACATAAATAGAAGAAATAATTCTATTTTTTTAAATACAGATTTGGCACTCTTTCAAAAGGATGTTCTTGTGTTTATAAGGCCCCAGGGTAGGATCTGACATTGATTATGGAAAACACCAATCATGTATTCAGCATGAAGCTGCCTCTGTGGAATCCAGGTATTCAGTCTCTCCTGTAGCTCAAGGCAAAATGACGAGGGAGACCAGAGTTCCACAGCTTAAGGGAAGAGGCATAACCACAGTAGCCTCAACCAGCCAATAGGAGCTGGGAAGATCCCAGCCTCTGGCTGCATCATCAGCCATATCATTGATGAAACATGCTAGATGGGGTCTCTGGCCACAGCAGAGATAGGCATCATAAGTATTCAGTAGGTCTCCAAATATTGGTCAATACTCCAACCATTTGGTCACATTATTTATTAAATTTGTTTGCCACTCATCTTGCCACAAAGCATTAACTGATAGATGTTGAACATCAGCCACATTTGGGTGGCTGTATCTTGCCTATCCACAATGCTGAGAATGAGATCAACGTCTAGGCATACAAGTCTGAGCTAACACATGCTTTGGCACATCCTATACGTGCTTCCCTGGTAAGCAGAAAACACAAGGAGAAAAACTAACCAACAAGTGGTGTTTGTTTATCAAGACCTATCTTACCGTTAAACGTCCTCAAAATAAGTCAATGTTTTTGAATGCAAATATAATAGTACAGATGGAAGGATGGATGGATGGATGGATGGATGGATAAACATAGTGTTGCAAAAGAAGGCGAGTGAGAATTAATAGCATTCATCCATGCAAAAAAATATATATGTTAGTATTCAAATAGACTTCTGGTTTGATTGTTTTGTTTTTCCAGTAGAGAAGCATCCAGAAAGCCTAAATGGAGATAATGTAGATTGTGCCTCTACTGTTGCTATTTCCTTAATTTCAAAGGCTCCAAAACTGACTGCAGCAACAGTAGCCACCAGAGGACCACAGAGGGTGAGAGTTTAACTCCTCATTTTATAATTCCTATCAGTACCATAACATGGCAAAGCCACTTTCCTGTCTACAAAGAAAAAGATACTAGGTCTGCCTCTTTTTTTTTTTCTTCTAGGAGAAAAGGAGTGGAGTGGAATGGAGTGGAGTGGAAGCAACCCAAAATGGAAGGGTTAAGCACTCTTTCTGTGCTGAAAAATTAAACAAACATCAGGAGACAGTTCACCTCCCAGCTAGTTTGGCCCTCAGGGGAAAAAAATAAAGCCATTTGATACCTTTTTTTGGTTTACCCTGTACCTTTAGACTGACTGCAATTTCTTCACAGTTTATTTCCCCTTTGCTTTTGGAGCGTGAGGTAGTGTCTCATATACTGCTGGGTATGTATGCGACAATTCCAAATATAAATTGCTACTGAGTTCACTAAATGCCCCCAGGCAAATTCACTACCAGCTTACTTAACCTACACCTAGTATTATTATAGAGGCAATGTGAGATAAGATTGTAGCTTAACCTGTCCTAATCTCTAAATAAAATAAAACGCTGGATGATCGCACCATTTCAGAAAGATAGAAAGTGGAAATGATTTAGAAAAAACAACAACACTTCATTTATACAGTAAAGACAGCTCAATTATTCTGGTATCTATCAGGCAGGTGATGCAAGCAATCCCCAACAAAACAGGAACATGGAAAGAAACAAGAGAATCACATTGTGAACAATACAGATTGAAACCTTGCAATGTACAAACTGGATTCAGGCATAAAGTATTTCCACACCTGAGAATTTGTTTTTTTTTAGTATTGGTTTCTTTCAGGGTGCGTTAATCCTGCTTTGTTTCCTCTCGCAGTGAGACTTTACTTGTAGGGAGTTTTCACTTTCTAAATAATGACAAACTTAGTCATTTATATTTGGAAAAATATAACACCTCTCTACCTGGTATGATTGCTGGGCAAAATGTAACATCAGAGATACCTACTGGATGTTTCAAAATACACCATTGAGCAATGCCCTTGATAGGACCAATGAAATACGATTACATTATTGGCCAAGTTTAGAGGTTCCCAAATCTTTTCATTTGGCAATACGAGGGAGGGAAAGAAGACTAACTTGATATTGAAACCAAAGTCTGCATCATATATATGAAAGAAAATGCAAAGTTGACCCAATTTTACACTTACGGTTAAATAGGAACAGAAACAACAAAGTATAAATGTAAATAGAATACAAACAATAACAAAAGAATGATTGAGAACAGAAGAAAGTGCAGGAGTCGTGGAATTTGGAACATTTAAGGATGTCAGTGAAAGTTCTTATTGGATGTCAATTTACTTAGTTCATCTTGATAGAAAAGATAAAAATCTGGCTTACAGAAGTAATTAAGTACCACAAATGAGCGTTCACTTACAGTTACTGACCATAGGCTGCATGTATATACATAGAAAATGACATAGGATCAGGGTGTATGGGATGTTTGATGTACGGGCCTGTCAAAACATGAGCTTCCATGAACCGCCTACAGGATATTGACCATCTTGGAGAGCTGGAGGTATGAACAGCTTCTGAAGATGGACTGGACGAACATTAGGCTATATATCTTTCAGAGAAAACCCAATTGCTCTGAATGAAAAATGTGCTTACACAGTAATCTTAGTTGAACTCACAAACTGTGCTAAAGTTGTTTTCAAAAAATACTAGCACCCACCAGTATAGTACCCCCTTTTATTCTTACAATACAGATGACTATTGATCATAATAATGGGCAGTGGATATTCAAATGATTCTGTCATTCATTTACCTATTTTGTACAAGTGCACAGACAAGTTATCCGCCCCCAGCGTGCCTGTTCACATTTAGCAGCCTGCCCAAAGGTCTGAATAGTGAAGAGGAACGAGAACAAAGAAAAGAGCAAAGACTGAACTGGGGGCAAGATGACTGTCTGAGTGCCTTCTATCACGATCCATCAGTGAATGGTCTAATGTGAGATTTTCTTTGCAATAAAATATTTTAATTGTGGGGATCCTACGCTGCAAGCATGGAAACAGTGGGAAAGCAACAACACAGTGCAACAGTAGACTTCTATCTGAACATGACCTCTGCCATCAGTGTAAGCAAGCACTGGAGGAATTGTTGCTATTTCTTGTTTTATGGCTAGTTGTTTTACTTGGTCTGCACTAAAATATTCTCACTTATGACTGCTTTTTTCCAAACCAACATAGCAAATGAGGTAGAAGTGTGGCCACATTGTCCCAAAGATACTTTTCCCAAAAGACAACTGGACTTCCTTGGTGTTTTCTTTGAAAATGTTTCACTTCTCATCCAAGGAGCTTCTTCTGAAGATCTTCAGAAGCTTCTTGGATGAGAATCAAAAAAATTTCAGAGAAAACTCCAAGAAAGCCCAGTTGTCTTTTACAAAAAGCAATTTTGGGACAACTATGACTTAAAGAATTGAGATTCCCACAAATAAGCAACAACTGACAACTCTGATGTCCCACTGCACTAGTCAATTTGGGGGAAGGTGGACTGATGCTGTGTTCAACATCCAGTCCAACCTTCCCAAAGCTGGCACTCTCCAGATATCCTGGTGTTTCCCAACTTTGAAAATTTCCAATTTCCACTATATGTAGATTTCAACATCCAGAATTCTCCAACCAACATGTCCATTGTTGAGGATTCTGTGAGCTGAAATCATCAGACTAATCCTGAAATTTTCTAGCCATTCTAGCTATGCTGGCCATGCTGGTTGGCAATACTGGGCGTTGTAGCATAACAGATTTAGAGGGCATCAGACTGGCAGTAGTTTATCTAGTTTAGTGACGAACTCTAGAGGAATCAATTTTTGCTCACTATGACATTTCATTTGATCCAATGAAAAAATTATTCAAATACGTATATTGGTGTAATCCTTGCTTTTTTTCCAGGAAATTCTGCAACTATAAATCTGTGGGAGGACAGCTGGGAGATTTTAGAAATGCCACCCAATTATTATGCTCAATAATGTTTGGGAGGAAGCTGTTAATGTTGTTAAAATTGATTCCAATAGCATGGATGTAGCTCAAAATGCCCTTCTTTTTCCAACAGTTTCTGATTAATGACGGTATCGGCACTACATTATCTACATATATGATGTAGAGTTCCATCCAAATTCAGCTGGATTTAGAAAGAAATTAAATCAAAGTCAGGAAGTACACTTCAAATATTATGAATGCCTGTACTGCAAGACACCAGGGACCATCTCAGTTCTGTCTCCAATAATCTGAAAAAGGGTCAGTTTCTTAATTCAAGTAATTTTATTTTGTGATGCTTTTTAATTTCTTGTTATGCTGGTCTTTGATGATAACAAAGGTTTGATTAGATTTGATTAGTTCAAGTGTGCAGATGCAGAGGAAAACCTAACTTCCATGCCCTTTACAGTCTTTTTTTAAAAAAAATAAAAATATAGATAGAGCTACCTGTCTTCGGCCAAAATGATAAGGAGCAACTAATGGAATTTCCAGAGCTCTATGAGTAGTTATGAATAGATTTGAGCTTTCCCCTGATCTGTTCTGCATCTGCACATATCACTGTATGTTTCATCTATTTAATGAATTTACCATTAAGGAGAAGGGAAGCCATAGCCATTAGGCAATATACTCTACTGCCGGGAATGTCTGACTATATTGTATTATTTCGGTCATAAGAAAAAATCATTCCAGAGGGTACAATTCAGACGCTTGAGAAAGTTGGGTGTTGGTCAACTCCATAGATCACCAGACTGAGATCTTCTTCCTCTCTCAACTCAAGGCAGAGAAAACACTGATAAAAACATATACTTCCACATCTCATTATCAGCGTTCACCACAATTCACTCAACAAAAGTGGAGGGGTCAAGAAAATAATTTTGAGAAAAGGCATATTGAAAGCTCTCTAAGGATCTTAGCAACAGAGATCTGAGGCTCATTTGGCATCTGAAATGTGCCTGCAAAATGCCAAGCTTAGAGCTTCTGAGTCTGAAGATGTCTCAGCAGTTTGTAGAGTTACAGAAGGAACAGCTTTCTTCCTTCTGCTCTACACACTTAAGTTTTCTCCATCCATCTTGCTACAGCCCTGTCCTTCTTACCTCTTAGTTCTTAAATTCTGAAGAGTCACATACAAAGCAGACTAGGGCCCAATGGATCAGAGGCATTCATTCTTTCACATCTTTTCATTATCCCACCTTTAAGTAGCTCAAGACCCACAGCTCATATGCACCAAGCATTTTATATACTTAGTCTTCCGTGGAAGTTACCAACATATTATCAGCTGCCTATGTACGGGATCTGCCCTATGTTCTCTTCTGGAACTACAGAAGTTTTAAAATGGCATCTCCACACTGCTGATTCAATCTGCACTCTTCCTTTTTACATAATACAAGCCACCTTGCTCCCTGATCTGCAAGCCCTAACACAGTGTTTCTGAACCTTGACAATTTTAAGGCATGTGGACTTCAACTCCCAGAATTCCACAGCCAGCATTGCTGGCTGTGGAATTCTGGGAGTTGAAGTCCACATGCCTTAAAATTGTCAAGGTTGAGAAACACTGCACAGATCAATATGGCAAATTATGAATCTGCCATCCATGTCAACATAAAGAAACAGGGATTCCTGAAAGTCCCAATCCCACATAAATTATGAGCCTATCACTCATGTTATCCTGGGTCTATAGAGAAGAATCTAAGAGGAAGGCAGGGCAGCAGCTCACACTTTCCTGACCTGATGAGTGATTGTGGTTTTTAATTAGCATATAGAACTCCCTCTGAACTTTTCTTGCTCTGAGGATTCATGACCTGGCCATGAGTTCCAGATCCAAAACTTCCTGAGTCCTAGGAGCTCATGGATGCTGCTTGGAGTTAGGACTAAAGAAGGACATCTGGAGTCTGATGAGCTATTTTCACAGCCTCTCTACCCCACAGCTGCCATCTTTCAGACCACATTTTTATAGAGCTTTCACATTTGAGAGACCTTATTTGAGAAGGGGAAAAAATAAGTTTGAGGAGTGGGGTGGGTGGGGGAATTCAGCTTTAGCACTCCTTCCCCTTGGCCTCCTGGCTCAAACTTGCAAACAAAGCCCCCATTTACTGCCTGAACATCACACTTATGTTTAAGGTATTTCCACCAGAAAAAAAGGCAGGCGGGGGATCCCAAACTTTTTTCCATGACTGAATTAGCTCACTTTTTTTTTTTATGGCTAGCAAGCTGAGGCCTGCCTTACAAAAAGCCAAGCAGGAAAGTCTGAGCAAGACTTGTCCTCTCTTCCACACATCCCTCGCATTAGGAAGGGAGGGTAAATTTCAGCACAGGCATCTGAGTTTACCAAATTACTTCCCCCTCTCCTCTCCTTTTCTATCCAAGGCTGTCGCAGGAGACAAGCAAAAAACAAACAAACAACCCAGCTGCTCTGAAGAAGAGTGAGGTGCGATGAATGGCAAGCCAAGAGAAGAAGCCGAAGGTACATGGAAAACAGGAGCACGATTCAAATTAGCACCCAGAGACTCAGGACTAGCACATGAAGGAATAGTGGGGCCAATTCTTTTGGACAGAGGTTTGTTGGTGCATTTGGAAAACTATTATTCTCAGATTCCTGAGTTCCATAACCTGCATTTTTTTTCCCAGCATCACAACCAACCTTTATTTAAATCAACAGCTTCACTTCCATTTTCAAAACTCTGGTTCCCCTTCTGCTCAGATCTGGGAACCCCAGTCCTGCCCACAGGATTAATGGTTGGTTGTACAGCTCAAAACCTCTCTCCTCTCCTCTCACAATTCCATTTTGCATACCAATTAAAACTCCTTCTATAGCTAGATATTCTTCTCATGGTTAATCATGCTTTGATCACCTCTTGCTTAGACCAGTATTCCTTAAAGTGTGGTTCTAGGACAGTGGTGGCGAACCTATGGCACGGGTGCCAGAGGCGGCACTCAGAGCCCTCTCTGTGAGCATGCGCACTGTCGCCCCAGTCCTAGGCCTTCAGCTGGGTTTTATAAAACCTTTTCACTTTAGGTCTCCACCGCCATGTGCAAAAAAAAAAAAGGTTCAATGAATCAGTCAATTTCAACTTCTCATGGGGAAAAAAAAGATCTTGCAAAGTTGGAATTGATTGATTAAACTTTTTAGCCCCACCCAGTCTGCTGTTACCACCGCAGCCATGCCCACCCAATGGGCCACGCC
The DNA here is from genome assembly GCF_001527695.2 of Protobothrops mucrosquamatus. Classification (NCBI taxonomy): domain Eukaryota; kingdom Metazoa; phylum Chordata; class Lepidosauria; order Squamata; family Viperidae; genus Protobothrops; species Protobothrops mucrosquamatus. The sequence goes on along the minus strand of NW_015386858.1, from coordinate 677,411 downwards.
CACCCGGCACCCGACGATACATAAGTGGGTTTTGGGTTGCAGTTTGGGCACTCAGTCTCTAAAAGGTTCGCCATCACTGTTCTAGGACCTCTGGAGGGCCCCCCTTAAACCCGCTTAGGGGTCCACAAAATCAAAATTATTTGCCAGCCTATGTTGAAAAATAATACAACATGGAAATCACATCAAAACATTTAGTGATAGCAGCAGTGAATGTGTCAATTTTATTTTTTTAATGTAAATATATCAATAAATACAATCCATACAAACAAAAACTCCTTTTGGGGTTCTCCATAATTTTTAAAAGTAGGAAGGTTCCCAAAGAGAAGAGCATTTAAGAAACACTTGGCTTATCCTATTGCAACACACTCTACCTGAGGCTGTCTTTGAAGAGCATTCAGAAGCTACAGCTGGTCCAGAATGCAGTGGCTGGAGTAATCATGGGCATGTCTCAAACTGTTCATATAAAACCACCACTTGACAAGCTCTACTGTTGTCAATGTACTTCCAATGCAATCCAAGGTGCTGGTTGTCACCTTTGAAGCACCACGCGACTCTGTGTTGTCTACTCCCAATTGCCTAGTCCAGTCATGGTGAACCTTTTAGAGACCGAGTGCCGAAAAACCACCCCGCCCCCACCCACAGAGCCATCCACCACCTCTACGGCCCGCCAATCGCCCAGGCGGCCCTGTAGTGCCATGGCAGCCACGCCCTGCAGTATCATCTGCGTGCAACAGGGTGCAAGAGCGGAATCTTGTCCCTACTGTCCGGCTGCCATGTCCTTGGCTGCACTGCTCCATGCGGGCTGCACCTGGGGGTGACTCTCCTCTGGGGGGGCTGCTGGTGAGGAGGGGGCCATGGGGGGAGGTGGGGCTGGGGCAATGGTGTGTGTGCCCACAGAGAGGGCTCTGAGTGCCGCCTCTGGCACCCGTGCCATAGGTTTGCCACCACTGGCCTAGTCCCAAATTTAGAACTGCCTACTCCCAGCTGTATCTCTCTCTCCAAAAGCTCTGCAACAAAAAGCTCTCCCTCTCTATCCCATCCCTCTGAGGATATCACCAACAGGGAACATAGAAGCAAGCCCTCTGATGCTCTTCGTGTGGTAAAATTCCTCTGGAAATGTAAATTTGTTTTAGAACGTCCATTAAAACATAGCTATTCCAGCCAGCCTTGGGTGGGGTGTGTAGGGTGTAAGACCTCTTAAAGATGTTCCCTCTTGCACCAGAATATACTTAATACAATTAATATCATAGTTCCAATATATGTGCATATGCTTTGTTTGCTACTCTAATTTGTTATATTCTTTTTAACTTGATTTATAAAGGTCACATAGCTATACTGCTCAGAGTCATCATCAGCAATCTGAGTAGCATACGAAGCCAGTAAGATCAACAAAACAAAATGCTGTGCTGCAAAAGTGTCTGAAAAAGACACTCCATACGTGCTCAGGAAGTCTGAAAAAGACACTCCATATGTGCTCAGAGACATTCTTATGTCAGGTGGCCAAGGACTAAGTTGTAGTATTGAAAACAAGCTCAAAGGGTAAAATGTAGTTCCAATTATACCTCCACTCATCCTTCCATTATGCTGCTTTCTTTTCTACTTATCACACTGGTCTTTTATCAGATCTTCAGAGCTAGCCCAGTGATATGAGAAGATAATTACTTTCTATGTTTACATCCAGAGTATTAAGCATTAAAGACTAGAGTGATAAGGATCAATTTTTTTAAAAAAAAAGACCTCCCGGGTTTCCTAACATTCAATAGAAATGTTGAGAAAGTGGGTAACACCTACTAGAGTTGATGCAGAATTATCCTCCCCATTTTTCTTGCAATATAAATTGTTCTCCAATCTTTATGGGAAGTCATGCCGATTCCCATATATCATAGTGGGAAATCTGGTCCACCCACATCCAAGAATATCTGTGATCAGGACCGATATTGATGTGAGCAATCTGTCTCTTCCTCCAATGCTGCCTGGAATGTAGATAGGAGGATCCATTTTCCTCATTAGCAAGTACCAGCTGAACAATCTTTCAACTAACCATCATCAGGAATCAATGTGTGATATTCAAAAGGACAATTCACAGATCCCACTCACAAAAAGAAAGACAAGGTACAGAAACTGCAATTTGTGAAGAACTCTATTTCTTTCGAATGCATACAAATAGCTTCATATGTTAGGTATACCACTAGCACCAAGTGGCTTCCCGTGAAGGACATTAACTATGCAAATGAAAATTACTAAACCCGTAGCCTCTCTTTTTCTTGCTCCTTATTTCATAAGACTGATACAATTTGATACACGATACACGAAACATTCAGATTTTTATCTGGGATAAGGAAGGAAAAGGAGAAACAGCTTAAAAACATGAAAATAACTGTGGACTAGATAATGTTTACATCTCATAACTTATTAAATGTAGATTTGAAAAAAAAGGAATTATGATTAGGGAGAAAGCAGTAGGCATTTCAATTTCAATTCTTCCACATCAGACAGAGTTCCATAATGAAAATCAGCTACCAATATTGCTTCTGCCTAGTTTGGAAAATGCATATATTCACCTCGGCTACCCACCTACCCATTTTTCCCAAAACTATAGATATCTATCTTCATTTTTACCACATACGAGAAAGTCCTTCTGATAGACGCTCTCACTCTTATAGATAGATGTCTGCCCTGTGAATTTGGCCCTTTGACTTGAAGATCAGGTTGACATCTTCTCTCCCTCTGCTGCATGAAGGAAGATCAGTTTGAAGTCAGCTTTTGCTAGAGATGGAACAGATGCTCTACTTGTCGCAGGTGAAGCATCACAAGGGCAAAAATCATGGAAATGTAGAATCCCATACTATACTTCCATCAGCATTTTCTTCACACCAGGCAGGAAGCCAGAACACAGACCAAAAAGACCGGTACGGTAAGTTCCAAATTTCTATCAGGTCAAATGAGGGTTTTCAAAGAGTGGGTTGGCCTGGCATGAGTAGAGGCAGGCTCACCCAGTATATGTGGGTGAGCACCATTCCCTTTCCCTTTGGCATGCATCCAAAAGAAGACACAGAAGCAGGAGGTGCCAGTCTAGAGGCAGAAGGGCGGTGCTTACACTTCAGGAGAGCTGAGAGTGTTTTTGTCAATGATGCCAAAGTGCATTTCCATGGTCCAGTTCACCAACTTGACTGGCTTTCCTCCTCCTCCTCCTCCTCCTCCTCCTCCATCATCACTACCACCACCACCACCACTACCACCACCACCACCTGTCCTTTCCTGAAATGTTATCCTGGCCAAGAGTCCTGCATAAAATCTCACTCCTTTCTGGAATCTCACCTGCATCACTCAGAAACACACAACGTTCCCTGTACCATCCCTCAGGAGTGCTGTTGGATCCAATCCAGAAATGTCAAACATCACCCTTGTTTTTGGAGGAATAACAATGCAGCATTCACACCATCCCATCAAGAGGTGGTGTTCTTACAGGCCCGCAGGTGTTGTGGGGAGAGGTGAGGCAGGGCTGGGACACCAAAGAGAGGTGAGAGTTGGTGTGGGAACCAAGCAATGTTACATAGATGTGGGCGGCAAGGGGACAGAGGTGGGGCCAAACTTGGGTTCTAGGACTGCTTTGACTGCATTAAATAGGATGGGGGGAGAGAGATATCAAAATGCTCTAGGGGAGGGAGAAGATTTCTCCCTCTCTCTCTCTCTCTCTCTCTCTCTCTCCCTCCCTCCTTCCCTCCCTCCCTCCTTCCAAACCTTTATCTACTTTTATCTCTAAGTAACAAAGGTAAAGATAAAGGTTTCCCCTGTCTAGTTGTGTCTCTTTGTTTTTTAACCGAGGAAGCCAATGTTGTCTGAAGACACTTTCTATGGTCCTATGGCTAGCATGACTATACACTGAGGCACACAGAACGCTATTAGCTTATCACTGAAGTGGTACCTATTTATCTACTTGCATTTGCATACTTTCAAACTGCTAGGTGGGCAGTGGGACAACTAACGGGAGCTCACCCGGGCTGTCAGCTTTCCCGGGCTGTCAGCTTTCCAGCTGACAAGCTCAGTGCCTTAGTGGCTGAGACATCATGCCCCCATTCTCTAAGCAAAAATCAATTTAATAACTTTCTACATGTTTGTTTTACCTCAGACTTAGTGTAGGGGATGACCAGGCTGAGCCAGGGAGGGGTCAAACACATCATCACTCTCAAGTCCCTTCATGCCCACAAGAGATCTAAGTCCACCCCCCCCCCCGAATTCCATTGACACTTATCTACCGCCTATTTGCTTTGACCATTAGTAGTTCAGGTTGTTGTAGAGCAGGGCTTTTCAACCAGTGGTACGGGTACCACCTGTGGTACATTGGCACCTGGCAGGTGGTACGTGACCATCCTAGAAAAGTGGTAGCGGGGGAGGGGAATGAGCTGAACCGGTGGCAGCACCACACAACCCTGAGCAAGAGATGGCTGGAGCTGCAGGGCTGTCAGACTCCAGCTGGAGCTCGGCGCTGATCCTGGCGCTTCTGCTGAGCCCAGAAGAAGCGCCGATCAGCTGGAATGTTGCAGCACCTCCAGGGTCTTGTGATTTACATTCAGATGCTTGGCAACTGATTCATATTTATGACGGTCACAGTGTCCCAGGGTCATGTGAAGTGACCAAAACCTGCTGCAACCACCCAACAGAAGGGTGGAATAAAAACCAAACACCCTACCCCACCTCCACTGCCAATCCCCAACAGAAATGCTCACAACAATGAAAACCTCGAACAGGAGAAAGAGCGCCACTGGGTGAGCAGGCAGGTGTCTTGGGGGGCACTTTTTTTAGCGCCATTGTAACTTCAAACAGTCATTAAGCGAACTGTTGTAAGTCGAGGACTACCTGTACTTTATCACTTTTTTCCTTTTTTTTGTCATCACATTTTTGACACCTTACTAGGCGACTGGTGGTACTCGGTTATTGCTATATCCTAAAAATGGTACAATGGGTGAAAAGGTTGAAAAGCCCTGTTGTAGAGAACTTAAAAAACCTTTATAATCATTTGAACTGCTTGGACTTCCTGATTTTCCCACACTTGACATTTAGTTTACTGACAGTTTTGTCCCCTAAATACTCAGATGTGTTTTATGCATTAGTCCTTATACAGTAGTCTCTCCCACTTTAGTATTCACTGGCTATATTCCATCTCAACTCTCATTATCCTATTAGCTATGCTGGTTAGGGAATTCTGGGAGTTTCAGTTCATTTCATCAGGATACCAAGTTTGGGAAAGCTGTTTTATAGAGGGATTGTTATTGTTAAAGTAATAAAGAAAATACTTCTGTGAGCAAAGTGAGTTGCAAAAGTTAAAAAAAAAAAAATCCCATTCAATTGTGTTTGATTCTCAGAGACTACCCGGAGAGGTCTCTGCAGTTTCCTTGGCAAGTTTTTTCAGAAGTGTCTCCTTCCAAGGACTGGGAGAAAGTGACTGGCCCAAGGTCATCCAGCTGATTTTGTGCCTAAGGCAGGACTAGAACTGACACACTTCCAATTTCTAGCCTGATGCCTTCACCACTACAGTCTACTGAATCTTAATGGGAAAATATCTTACACAAAAACAATAACCAAATATTCTTCATGTTTCTTCTTAAAGGAACAGATTTCTGTCCATTATTCTATTCTATTTTTAAACAATATCTATAAATATGAAGACATTCATATTTATAGGAATATGAAGACATTCATATTTATTTATAGGAAGTCAGAACAGAAACGCCATGTTTTCCAATATTAGCTTTCTCTAATACAGTAGTTACAATGCTTTTATGGGTGATTAGGTCTCTAAAACGATAGGTTTGCTTCACGAGTTCAATCACTTTTATTTATTTATTTTTGTTTCCAGAGGTAGGACTGCAATAGCTCTACTGTAATTCCAGAAAGGTACAAGAAGATGTAATTCATTCTCTATTCTAGGGTTTGTTCCATAAACCACAATAGAATAAGTCCACAGAACACCTTAATAAAAATGAACAGACCACATTCTGATTTAGTGCAATTTGTGGACTCAGTCAAAATTTCCCCCCAAAGGCATTTCAGCACCTTTAATAAAATTCAGGGAGGCCTGGCAGGCTGTGGTCCAAGAGGTTATGAGAGGTCAGGCACAACTGAGCGACTGAACAACAACAAATGAAGTACAATATCCCCATAGAATCCCCAAATCTATTATCATTAAATCAATTTCATCCATAAATCTTGGACTTTTGGTGAAATGAATCCTAACATGTTACATAACCACCGGTTCTACACTGGCTGGTTTCATTCATCCAGAATTTGCTTCAATTGTTAAGTTAGCCATAATTATCTGCATTCACACATTGAATAAATCATGGTTTACAAAATGTAATGGACAGATTCAAATGATGTGCTAAGCCGAAATAAAATAGGTGTTAAGTATAGTTTAGGGCAATACAGTATATGAACCCAGCCATTTATACAAGTGGTTTACTTGCAGTTAAAGTTGTTCAGTATTCATCTGAGCATTTAAGTTGACAGATTTGGGCCTGTGCAGACCAACATTCCCAAATATTTTTTTTAGGTGAGCTAAATTGGCAGCAGCCACCTCTTCAAGTGCCTATATAGCCCCAGCCCACCAAAATCTCTTCAGTCTTTTTTTGTCTGGGAAATAAAGCAGTGACTTCACATCAGAATGGGAAAGTAGGGAGAATCATGTGAATAATCCAGAAATAGATATGAAATCTTCTGTTATTCTTCGTGGTCTCTGGACATAATGCCCATGGAGAATAGCACGTTTATCATAAGGTAAAAGGTTGGGAATCAGAAAAGAGAAACCTCTTATCAAAATAGCCACCTGCTGTGACGTGACATTGAGAAGGTGGGATTGTCCACACTGTAACTCAGCAGATATTTTGACGTTGAAATTCTTGAGAGAGACAACGGAAGTAAACAGTGGTTTTAAGCAGAGGCACTGTTAACATCATCAAGGACCAATACTGTAAGTCAATGAGCTGGTAAACCAGACAATATATTGGGAAGAGGGAAGAAGGCCACCTCCTCATTCAGAATAATAAACAAGCAGCCAATTGGAAAAAAAGTGGTTCTCATAACTTAGAATGCCAGACTGTGTCTGACATCTAGGCAATGTAGAGTAGAATCCAATTGGCTAGTAGAACTAGAAAAGAAAACAGGTAAAATGATGTCTGGGGATATATGGAATGTAGACACAACTTTGGGTATAAAAAATAAGTAGGTCATCCTACACCCAGATTAAGGAAAGTGGTTGGAGGCGAATATAAAACTAGATATACTGGCTACATTGTGGGAAGATTCAAAGAGTAGGGAGACATAGTAAAATGAATCCCTGGAAAAGCAAACTAAAGTCTTGACATGAACTTCTTAACCACCAAGTGAAAAAAAATGGATAAACCAAGAACAAAATATGTAACATTGAATTAGCATCCAAGCAAACTCTTAAAAATGAGCTGGAATAATACAAGAATAAGTAAAAATTGGCAGGATTCCTTCCATAATCCAAAAAGGGTTGGGCTCTAAACAGGAACAAAAAAATAGAATACATGTAGTCCTCAACTTATGACAATTGACACCAAAATTTCTGTTGTTAAGAGAGAAATTTGTTAAATGAGTTTTGCCCCATTTTACGACTTTTCTTGCCACATTTGTTAAATGAATCACTGCAGTTGTTAAATTAGTAACACGGTTGTTAAGTGGATCTGGTTTCCCCATTGATTTTGCTTGACAGAAGGTCGCAAAAGAGAATCATATGACCCCGGGGACATTGCAACCGTCATAAATGTGAGTCAGTTGTCAAACATCCAAATGTAAATCTTATGCTTATGGAAAAAGAAATCTATTGTTATACCAGTAGTGATTAGAGCCCTTGGAGCAATACCTAAAGAACTTTCTTGATACTTGGGAATATTGAATTTATAAGAACTGAAGGCCCTATGTTTACAAAACAAAAAACCCTCTGCCCTCTTGGAACTGCCTATATTCTTTGATATTACCTTAATAATTCTTAGGTCCTTTGTTAGGACTTGAATTATTAATTTTCCACCAGTCTTAGACTGGGAATCTAACTGTATATTACCCACTTATAATACACAATGGTAAACAGTGAAAACTGAAGAAACCAAGATGCCCTGTGGAAATAACATCAAGAATCTGGATGAAGATGATCACTACAAATATCTGAGCATCATTCAACTGAGAGCACACTGAAATCAAGAAAAAGTTTGGAAGTGAATACATCTTGAGAGTGAAGAAGATCTTAAAGTCCAAACTCAATGGAGGAAATACTATCAGGGCAATTAACACCTGAGCAATTCCAGTAATTTGATACACTGCTGGAATAATGGGCGGGACTCAAGCAGAATTAAAAGTCCTGGAAGTCCAAAAAAATAATGACAATCATGTGCTTCCTCCATGCAGATAGATTCTATTTACCAAAGAAAATATGTGGATGAGGAATGTTGTAGTAGTTCAGACAGTTGAAATGTTGCAGTATTTCAGTCAAAAAGACTATCAGAACTGGAAAGAATCACAATATACAAAGACATGCAAATACAGTGATTATGGCAAAACAAAGTAAAAATGGTCCCACCAATAATTGATGCCCTGGGTGCAATTCCAAGACATATGGACACTTGAACACCATTGGCATTGACAAAATCAGAATCAGTCAATTGCAAATGCAACTTTATTTGGAACAGCTTATATCCTGTGGTGGTACCTTTAACACCATCAAACAACATCTGTTATCCCAGGGCCTTGGGAAGACTCAATAGCTGGATATAAATGCTAAATCCAGTCTAAACATCTGGATGACTCTGCAATGAACTACGTAATTTATTAAATTTATATGAAAGCTGATTCCCAGAGACTCTGAGCTGTTTACAAATTGTTAATATTTCATCTCTGCTTCAAAGATTTGCTATAACTACAGCCATGCACTTGATAAATGTCTGTGATACCAAAGGAGGGATAATATAAAGAAATACTGATATTGGATACACTCAAGAATAAATCAGGAATGACAATATTTTTTGGGATGACAGTATGAAAGCTTGCATCCATAATGTCTAGAGATGGATATCAGCGATTATCCTGGAAATAATAACAGAAGGATGTCTGTCAAAATCAAAACTTTCAAGGGATGATATAATCTTATGAAAATACCATCAATAACAACAGCAACCTCAACCACAATAATAAAAATGAGAATATAACTGATGGAGACTTGAAGATAGAAAAATCTTCCAGAAAGGACCAAGCACCATTAAGGAGCCCAAGCAATACAGCCAAACGTATTATAGCATGACCACTTCAACAATATTCTCTGAAGCGTAGTCAGCAATACATCAACACATTGAACTATTGCTTTGAAAGATGGCACCAGTGAGTGAGAAAGACAGTGACTAAATGCTCTTTAAGAGAAAAGCTAAAAAATAAAAAATAAATCTCAATGCTATTTAATTTCACAAGGGTATTGTTGGCAGCCATTTGCACATCATTTGGTATACAGAACTCTAACTTTGAGACAGAATATCAACATCTCCCAAATGAATTCAAACTAAGTCCCTCTTTATCAAGGTACATTGTTAATATCCTAGCTAATTTCCTCAGGAAGGTTTCTACTGGTATGCAATGAGGAATCAGATCTTTGAAGAGGAAGGTTCAGTTCCCTCTTGTACACAATATGAATCTTCCATATGCCAAAAAAAATTAATCAAATAATAGATGCTCAGGTATCTCAGCAGCCCTTTCCTCCTTGAAGGAGCACAGGCAAAACTGATAGGGATGTTAGAACAGAGGCATCCGATTATATAAGATCAGACTGGTTATCAAGGGATGGTTACTGCATTAGTGAGCTACAATGAACGGAGATGGACAGCCTCCAAAGAAAAGAACAGTCATTAATTCCTGATTGTTGAGCCTGCAGAAGGAGAAAGAAATACTCAGGCCTAAGATTCTGAATCAGAAGCAAAATTCTCTGAATCCAATCCTGGCATTTAGTACTGAATGATAGGTGTGACTTTTGTGGTACAGAAGACAACACCAGGGCACATATAGCAGTAACTGCTTATGAGGTATACTGCTGTTATTGAGGCTGTATGATCTAGCAGAGAACTGGAGATTATATATATTGTTTATGGAGACATTTTATATAGAGAAGAGGAATGGTGGCAAACATATCAAAAGGAAGAGCCTGAGTAGAAGGGATCTTACTGTGGATAATAAGTATAGAGGCACTCTGCATACAGTGGCCAGTGGTACCTAGAATGATCTGATCCAGAAGAGTCTGAGGTTGTCAACGTTGCAGAATGTCCTTATTTTTACTACACTTTGAAACCATGAAGGCAGAATCTTTGGAAGCAACAGAATTTGTTGAGGATCAAATACCAAGACTAAGAATCTTGCCTGTGAAAAACGGTGGGAAGAACTGTAGATATTGAATGAATTTGATCCATAGTGCTCCAACTCTATGACAGTCAGTACCAGAAAGAGAAAGAGAAAGAGAGGTGGAACCAAAGTGTCATAAGTATCCAACAACAAAGTTTGGCAGTAAAAGGCTGTTTGAAGTGAGGTGCAAAAAGCTAGCTGCACCTAACTTAATTACTTCAGTTTTCCTGATATTGAAACAGGAGGTGAAAATAATATTCCCTGGATTAATGGCACAAGCGTCTTGGGTAAGATATTTTGGTCCCCAAATCACAATCAAATTGTGGGGATTTTAATCGCAGATTTCCATTTAGAATATGTTGGAAAAAAAAGACAAAATTAATGTTTATCCCTTGCCCAAATTGGGTGACTTCCAGCTGTGGGTACTGCTTTCCACAGAGACATGCAACAGCAGAACAATCCTGCAGCATAAAGCTCTGGCAGCAGAACTATAAATCAGTGTGACACTTTCCAAGACAGGCGAGAAACTTAGGATGGCAGCCTCTAGGAGGACTCACAGTCTCACAGTAAGAACATTTTGGGAAGAATGGCTACAAAATCGTAGGCCTCAAGAGGTAGATGGCTTTTGAAAGATATGTCAGCAAGAAAGAGACAAGGTTATCTTGCTGTTTTGTTTGTTTGCTAAAGAAAAAGAGAAAGGGAGGGGGGAAGAAACATCACACAAACACTCGGACAAAGAACAACAAAATGCTTCTGACAAAATCACCAAGATGGCGGGGGGAAAAAAAGAACTGAAGTGATTTTGGCAGTCTAGCACACTATAAAAGTTGGAATTTTTCCCAACAGAAGTCAGCTATAGGATATCCCTGAACTTTGGTTGCATCAGACACTCACCATGAAGTGTAATTATAGTTATCTCAGCATAGATCAGTGGAGACATATTAGCCCATGAGATGTAGAAATGCAATCAACAATTTAACATTACTTACAATCCTCTGAGAGACCCAGCAACTTTGTATGTTCATTTTTTTTTAGATTTGGAACACCAGTGACAGATAAGTTAATGAAGCTTTTACACTGTAAGCTATGGCATTATGTGGTTGGTTGTTTTAGCTTAGCTTACTACATGAATCCAGTTGCTGTACGTTGCAAATCATTGCTCCCTTGTTGGACAAATCCAACCTTTTGTGGTGCATTTAAAAAGCTAAGATGAGGCAATGTCTTAGCACAATGTCTTAGCACAATGTATTAATCCAATCACGATATGAAACTGCTTGTTTTATTTGGTGACACTTGTCACCATCTTGATGAAGTCAGATCTAATTTTTTTAAAAAGAATTCTCAGCATATTCCTCAGTTGCAGGATGAAGTACCGGTAGTTAGCCGTCCCACAACTTTGCAAGTAAAATGACAGACATAAAATGACTGCCAACTCAATGCCAGCTGAGCCATCCAACTTCCCTAACCATTCACACTTTAATCCATTTGGAGTTTTTTGTTTTGTTTTGTTTTGAAAAAAGCACTCAAGCAGCATGTACTGTATGTGTCTCTAATGAAATTATTGCCTGTTTCTAAAAAAAAAATAACTTTAGCTTCAAAAAATTATAGTGCAACACTGCTCTGGGAACTGAGGGGGAAGATATCTTAGTGACATAATGGGAACCAACCAATCAGCATTGTACAAAGACAGCTTCTCTTTTAAACTTGCTGAACTAGTTTTTTCCAGGTTCAGCCCTGAAGAGGAATGGTACATTTGGATTGCACATTCTAAAAATGTTATGACGGGCCACCTTCATCCAAAGTCAAAAACTCTAAATACAGTTAGCAGGTCCCAGATGTCTCACCCTCCATTTTCCTGTGCAAAAGGAAAACACCAGCCTCCTTGGAAGTAGGTCTTATCACCCTGGTAGTATCCAGACTAAGCACCTAAAAGTTTAAAAGCTGTGACATGGAAAACTTTTGGAGAGGGAGAAAAAGGAAAGAGGAATAGGAGGAGGAGGAGGAGGAGGAGGAGGAGGAGGAG